>NW_014578157.1:0-2707 GCF_000485595.1 Priapulus caudatus
TGTTATTTCATTCATTCCTCTCTTATTCATGTTGTTTGTGCATGCAGCACATGGCGGGCGTGCGGTGTACTTGTGTGTTGCAGATGAGCATTAGACCGGCATTTACAGGTGATTATAGGCGAAATAGAGTATAGAGAAGCATTAATACTTTGGTACATTTCGTGTTTATTTACCATTATTTTTTTTATTGAGACGTTTCAAGTGCCTGTGAGTGATGCACAGATTTCTGTGTATCATCAACTGATGCACAGACTTTCCGTATATCATCAACTGATGCACAGACTTTCCGTATATCAAGGAATGATGCAAAAACCCTAACCCTAACCCTAACCCTAGCAGTAACACACTTCTTGATACCTGAACTTAAGCTGGCAGCACACTTCACCATTTTCATTTCTCATACAGGCAATTTTCGTGGTCGGCAATTTTTGTGGCCTTTGCCGCGTCACAGCACACGCCACCGTGGTGACAGGTGTGCTGTTGACGGCAATTTTTGTTCACTGCGATTTCTTGCCACAGGTAGCCTATCATGCTACCAAATACCAGACAATTATTAATAGTAGGTAGATGAATCAATCTAGGCCTACTAACTTCTAAAACAACTTAAAATATTCAATTTTTTTATTGATAATTAAATTTATTAACAAAATAAATACCAGTATAAAATATTTGAAACTCAACATGATGCACATGTAACAAGTTACAGTAGAACCCCACTTAATGGACACCCTGTTTTAAGCTGGGCACCTCTCCATCATGTCTATTAATGTTAAGTCCAATAATAGAGGTGTTCTACTGTATAACATTTTGAAATCATGTGACGGCAGCAATTTTGATTGGTCTGCGAGTGATTTTGTTGCCGATTGTCGTGGTGGCTTGGCGCACACTTCAGCACAAGTTGCCACCACGAGCAATTTTCGTGGTGAGAAATCAAACGGGTTTGATTCTCGGCAACTCGTGGTCACCACTAAATTTCCGTGGTGAGTGGTCGTTGCCGGCCCCCGCACACTTGGCAATGGGGTTAGCCGCTAGAAACAGTTGCCGCTGGGGGGCAGCACATATGCAGAGGTAAAGATTATCCGCGTACCCATATGCACACTCGGGATAGAGTGGAGGAAGTGGGTGTTTATTCTTTTGTGTGTGCTGAGGAGAATATGTAATAATGTTATTGAGATTCACGTGAATTAAGTGGTGCATATGTGACATGTGTATATTCTTTTGCGTTGCTGAACGAGTTATGTAGTTTTATATGTTTATTGAGATTCATTATGTAGTAGATACATTGTATGAACATGCAAAAGAGCCCCTACTGTCGTACATCGCACCTATATTCGCGCTGACAATATATATGCATGCGTGGTGTCACCGTCCACGCTGTGCACGTACAATGGCGTGCTGCTTGCGTGTGTGCGTGCGGCGTGCGTGCGTGTGGTCATTACATTACCTGCAATCGGCGTGTGGTGTGCAACGTCCAACGTGTGCTGCGTGTGACACGTACAGTGCGTGCTGCGTGCGTTGCACGCGTACCCGTGCGTGCATGCGTACGTGTGTGCTGCCCGTGCGTGCTGTATGCACGTACAGGTGCGTGCATGCGTGCGTTACGTACGTGCGTGCGTGCGTTCACGTACACATGCCGTGCATGCGTGCGTGCGTTGCACTAGCACTATGTGCGTGCGTGGCGTGTGTACGTACACCATGCTGCGTGCGTGTAAACGTTCACGTGTGTGCGTGCGTGTGCGTGTGGTCATACATGTACGTTGCATGCGTGCTGTGTTGCGTGCGTGTGCAGGTAACACGTGTGTGTGTGGCGTGCCGTGCGTGTGCCACGTCCACTGTATGGGTGCGTGCGTGTGTGCGCTGCATGCGTACGTGTGTCTGCTCCATATGTGAAGTGGGTGTTATTCTTTTGTGTGTGCCTGAGGAGTTATGTAATATGTTATTGAGATTTCAACTGTGATATTAGCTGGCTGCAATGTTAAAGTGGGTGTTATCTTATGTGTGTGCTCAGGAGTTATGTAATATGTTTATTGAATTAGTAAAAGCTTACTAAATGACATCAAGTGCAATACAAGATTATGAAGATCTTTATTTCTAAAACGCAGCCATTTACTATAAAAAACAAAAAAAAAACATCTAGGCATTACTGCTGACCATAGCTCGCCTAAAATTTGGAAATCCACATAAAGCCACCTTTACAATTCTTCAAACCGAGAGAAATCTCTATGGGGCAGGTCCTCTTTTAATATTTTATAGTGTCTTGCTTTAGACCAAGAGCCTCTCTACATGAATCCCTCTATGACGCCGATATCCGTCCTATACCTAACAACTGTCTTACTGCATTAAAAGTTGGGATATTTCCTTTGAGCAATTGACGCGTGTTACACATGCACGTCTTTTACTAAGCAAACCCAGATCCTGAACCATAATTCCCTAAGACATGATGCCTGTCAGCCCGCTGTCATAACATTAGCACTACTACACAGCTCCCGATCCTCTCAATAAATTTGACGGTCAACTGGGGCGGCTACCACCATAGCTAGCACTGACATAAGTAACAAGGCCTACCTTGGCCTACCCCAGCCAATCACGTTTTTAAGTTACTTGTTTTTGTATTATGAAAATGTAACTCTGTCATCACATCTACTTGGTTTGTGAATAGGAGTCCTCGTTGCATCTAAAAATAACTCTTGTGTTTGAACAGTTTATA
>NW_014578157.1:2892-5027 GCF_000485595.1 Priapulus caudatus
GTGCTAACCACAGCGCGTGGGAAAATCCAGTGTGGTCACACCTAGCGCCACCACAGTACGAAGGCATTTTAACTTGGTTATATCGCTATGATTTCTGTATCTTTACTACTGACTCGTTCGTTGCGCAATCGTTGTAACACCTCAACGCTTGCTGCGCCACCTGGCGGAAAAGCTAGCGGCTAACCCCATTTTTGTGGCGACCACGAAAATTGCCTGTACGAGCAACGAAAATGGTGAAGTGTGCTGCATGCTTAAAAGGTTATACTTTATGACTTAGGGTTAGGGTTTTTGCATCATTTCTTGATATACGGAGAGTCTGTGCATCCGTTGATGATATGTACACAGAAATCTGTGCATCACTTCGTGATACCTAAGGTGCCTAAAGTGGATTTGCGCCGTTGCAAGTTACAACTTACAGTCCCTCCTAAACCGACCAGGCTCTCCGACTGTTACACGGCGTAGTACTAGTAGCATAGATATCACACACTCCTTTAACATGTTTAGCTTCCATATAAATGCTAGAATTAATTTTAGTCAACCCTGGTAAACCCCAGTGAACGTTCTGCTGGTCATCTAATGTCATGCATGTGACTTACCGCAGCGCATGATGATACTGGCACTAAAGGTAAAGTTTTTTCTAAGTTAGTTCTTTGGGTATAGTGCTAGCTCTAGAACTATAGCCCTCCGCTCCGCCGCAGGGCTATAGAACATACTATGGCAATTTCCAGGGAGTAAGCAAAGACAACTTTTTTGCGATTAATAACTTCTTCGGTATGCCAAATAAAGCACATTCTGCGGCGGAGCGGAGGGCTATAGTTCTAGAGCTAGTATAGTGCCAGTGTGTTAGGTGTAGACTGGGTCAAATTGTCAAACTATATAGTCTATATATGAAGCATAAATAGCTACTATAGTGCATCTAATTTTGATGCAAACCTTTCGGGTTTGAAGAAGAATATTGAGTGTATTATCCATGCTTATTTGTCAGAAACCTGTATTTGTTTGACAGTAGCTATTATTGTAGTGGTGAAATAAGGGCCTATACCTAGTTTAGCACGCCAGAGTAGCCTCTAACTAGTGTAGCACATATGCGAAAACATTGCGGGGTCCCAAACTATCTTTGATCCGAAATAGGTACAGAGATGTAAGTTCAACCTCGTTACTCTCCAGGTTTTAGGCAAAATTTTACCGATTTTTCATTTTCAACCTTATCCGATGGCTAACACTAGGTGCCACCTCTGTACATACTCAGTTCATCTCCATATAACGATATATGTGAACTTTCAGAGCATTTTGATTGCTCGCATCACGTGTAATGAGCCGCGGCTGACGTCACTGATGATGTCAGAGTCATGATACAACCAGCATTTTCACGATATTCACTAAGCCAGTATCCATCTTCATCAACCCTACAGCTGTCATCTGCCAGTGATAGGTGAACTATCCCAGGCTGCCGAAAATAGGTCTTTCACCTGGCTACGATACCTTACGCGCGTTTGTTGACTTATAGCTTAGTGACGTCAGGCAGTGGGCGGTGTTCGCGCGTTTTGCATGAAATTGCGATGGTAACCTCGTAATTTCTCACAATTTCTCAAGGTGCATAGAACCTCTTACCAGTTTAGTGGTGTCAGTTAGTCATGGATATGTCACAGTAAGTACTAACAGTAGATGTTTCACATACGTTCAAAAATGAGCTTGTTTATGTTTGGTTTTGTATCAAAAAATGGACCCACTGTTACCAAATGATCTATTAGCCAAACAAACGTTATATATTCGGACCTTTCAAAACCTTCACTTTTTTCAGCCCCTGGTAAATATGAAACTTAAAGAAAAATCCTGATGCGCTATTTTGTATTGTGCTTAATTTGTGGCGAAAATTTGCTTCTTCACTCTGTGTGGTAATTGAGAAATATCCAAAATACCATTTTCACATAAAAATTTTACCCAAATTTGTGTTGTAACATAATTTAGGTGCTGGAAATTTCATGAAATTTTTGGGCATGAGCATACGCATACATTTCGAGTGTACAACGGAAAAACGGGAAAATAGTGTTATTTTACGGCAATATTATTCTACTGTGCCTGCGAGTCTAGAATAATTTTATGGTATTGCATTAAGCAGAATTCTTTGCTCTCTA
>NW_014578157.1:5037-9093 GCF_000485595.1 Priapulus caudatus
GTCTAGAATCTCTGTAGTCGATCACATATATAAGTACATGTACATGTGAAAGTTCTTTATGACATTGTAGTATTTTTAATATGTGTTCATGGTGTTGCTATACGACTATAGTAAAATTACATTGCCAGTGTGGCATAATAGTGAGATTCACAAAACGTATAATAATGCTTAAATTTGTACTTTTGCCTTGCTTAACCGAACATTCTTTTTTCTTTTAGAATAATAATTTACTGTATTGTGTTTGCTGCATATCGTACGTTCGTCTAATGTTGTGCATCTCCTCATCTAAGTAAGCAGAAATGACTTTTCTACAATGCAGGAACCACGTGAGTAGCAGGCAATGCAGTGCCTGCCATCTAATGGACCACACAGCAGCATCTAGTGGACACCACGTTGCCACGTAGTGGACGAAACAGCGCAGAATAGCCGACAACAAATATCGAGCCGCGTCGAGTAACCCACACCTGATTTGGAGTCGACGCCACTGAGCCGTCTACCGGTTAGTGATCAATGGGAATCGGTTGGAACTTCATCATCGATCATCGGTTGCACCCAACCGATCGATGATCGATGATAATTGGTTGAATGTTATTGATCGTGGCTACCAGATATTGAAATATATCATATATCATATAATGCAGTATTTTTTATAATACAATATTTTAAAAGCTATGTATCAGTAGTTTGCTTATGTTTGGTGTAGGTTAGAATATAAAATAAAGAGTCATTTCATCAGTGTTTACAAATTTGTTTTTAAATTCCCCCAAAAAAATTGTTAATTAAAAAATTTATTTCATCTCTTAATCGATTATTTATTCTCACAATCGATCGCTTAGTCAGTTAGACTGACTTTCAATTATAATCGATCATCGGGCCATATCACTTCTAGCCGTCACCATGTACTCCGAGTGGTCGGCGTTGGAGGAGGTGATCGGCGAGAACATGGGGCAGTGCAGCGTGCTGCAGAACTTCCCGTCCGTGATCGGCCGCGACGTGTCGTGCAGCGTCGTCAAGTCCCTCGCCCGCCACCTGAGCATCAACGCTGCCGACTGCCAGGCCAGCACGCTCGTCACTGACAAGCAGGTGCTGTGGACGATGGAGGTATAAGGAGCGAGTAATTAAGCAAGCAGGAATAAAAGTGGGAGAAGGGAGGGGAGAGAGGAGAAGGAAGAAGAACAGGAGGGAGGAGGAGGGAAGAAGGAGAAGGGAGGGGAGAAAGGAGGTGTAGGGGGTTGAGCGGGAGCAGGAGGAAGGGGAGCGAGTAATTAAGCAAGCAGGGGAAGAGAGGAGATGTAGGAGGATGAGCAGGAGGAAGAAAGGGAGGAGCAGAAGGAAGGTGAGAGAGGAGAAGGAAAAAGAGCAGGAGGGACAGAGGGAGGAGGAAGGGAATCGGGTAATTAAGCAACCAGGGGAAAGAGGAGATGTAGGAGGATGAGCGGGAGGAGGGAAAGGAGGAGCAGAAGGAAGGTGAGAGAGGAGAAGAAAGAAGAACAGAAGGGACAGAGGGAGGAGGAAGGGAATCGAGTAATTGAGCAACCAGGGGAAAGAGGAGATGTAGGAGGATGAGGGAAGGGAGAAGGTGACAAGAGTACGAGGGAGGGAGATGGCGTACCAAATGTAGATGTTGCGGTTTCGAGGTCGGCAGAGGACTACCATATATAGCAAATTACCGTGTCAGTGTCGCTGTCAGTTAGTGACGGGGCAGGTGACAACATTGGGCACGGGTCCTCCGTGGGTCTATGGATCTCAAGTTGGGACTGAGGGGAATAATCTTATTTGTGGAACTGTTTTACGAAAGGCATGTCAGTGTCAGTAAGTGAAGTATAAAAAGTGATCGTGTTTAAGGATTGTCTCAATTAGCATGGTTTCATATCATCAAGAGCTAATAATAGCTATTAATAGGTATTAGCTCTTGATATCATGTAACTGGCCAGTTTGTGAAGGAACTTACCTTACCTCTAGTATTTTGCGACGCTGTGCTGTTTAGTAGTTTGGCTGGCATACGTTAGTAAATGCTACTGCTGCTGCTACTGCTGGGTCGTGATATGGCTCAGGGCATTTGTTGTGTGCGTTTATGACCTGTTATCACAATGACAACCTGCCAGTCTACCTGACACCACTGACCAACATCTTCTCTTGAGGTATTCACCTCTATTTATAGGGATTCCTTCACTGACAAACGTGAATTTTGTTCTTTGGAACTTGGTACTAATCTGGTTTGAAAAATTCGGTATGCTTAATTCATATATCCAATTCGGGTTGGTGCATATTAAAGTAAATAAGGACGTGTCACTCCTAACTATTGGTGATTGTGGTTTGGATGTAGGGATGCATTACCGATCTTCCTTACTCTCGCGCAAGTTTTGTTAGCTGGTTCTTTTGTAAATTAGACAGAAGTTGGATGCAAATCTCTCCATTTTCTACCTCTGTGCTCACTCAGGCTTTGTTTATGTTAGGCAATTTTCTTGTAAATTACACGTAATTTCTTCTTGGTTCCTATACTGAAATCGCTCACGCAACTACCTACACACGTGCACACGTGCACTGTATTTGTAGAAATACATCGATCTACTTAAAACGTAATATTAAAATATTAAGGTGAGTAATGGAGTGTTGCCGAGTATCCCCATGTTCGTATGTTCGTAACTTGCCATCGATGTCCATCTACCCGTGATGCAGGTGTTATTAGGATTTCTGTCGCAACTCATAAATGTTTCAGTTTAAACCAGCTATCAACACATCGTACAATTTCCGCCACAGTTTTCGGCATAGTAAACTAGAGTGTAGGTCACCCCACGACACAGCCGTCGTAGATTTACGTGGCATTCTTCTCAACTTATCGAGTACCTTCAGTCTTAAAGGACGCGCAATGCTGGGAAGGCAATTCGGTTATGATACAAGCTAGCGATTGATGCAGCACGCGGGAAAGAAATTGCGCGAAACTCTTCATTTGTGATGGGAAAGGATTGAATTCAATCATTCTCACACCGTTTCTCTCCCCATGCAGGTGTGTTGCTTAGTGTCACTGTGTTCGTATGGAAATGTGGACATGTATTGCTGTGAAGGCAATTCGTTTATGATCCTGTTCGTATATGCTGGCTGTTCAATGGCTAGCAGTGTGATTGTGTTGGGGAGGAAGGGTTGGTTAAGGTGAACACGTACACACAGACGATCATATCCAAGGTAGCGATTTATGCAGCACGTGGGAAAGAAATTGCGCGAAACTCTTCATTTGTGATGGGAAAAAGACCCCAAAAAATTGCTCACTTACGATGGAAAATTGATTTTAAATTGATTCATTGGTTGATTGATTGATTTTAAATTGAGTGATTAATTGATTGATTTTAAATTGATTGATTGATTTTAAATTGATTGATTAATTGATTTTAAATTGATTGATTAATTGATTTTAAATTGATTGAGTTTAATCGCGCTCGCGCCGCCGCCTCTCTCCTCCCCCCCCTGCGTGCAGGTGCTGTGGCACGGACTCAGCCTCCAGATGGCCGAATACGAGACGATTAACGACTGCGTGAACGTCTACTGCGAGTGGCTGACGGCGATGACGACGCCGCGCAACAGCGTGCCGATCCCCGTGCTCGAGGATCCGAACGCCTACACGCAGACGATCATACGCCACTTCTACAGCCTGTTCGTGCCCCGCGACGCTTCAGGTACGCACAACGAACAACAACGAACAACAATGGGGAGGCTGTTTAATGGCTAGCAGTGTGATTGTGTTGGCTTAAGTGGGGAGGAAGGGTTGGTTAAGGTGAACGCGTACACGCAGACGATCATACGCCACTTCTACAGCCTGTTCGTGCCCCGCGACGCTTCAGGTACGCACAACAAACAACAACGAACAACAACGTGGAGGCTGTTCAATGTTGCTACCTAGTACCAGTGTGATTGGGTCGGCGTAGGGGGGAGGAAGGGTTGGTTAAGGTGAACACGTACACACAGACGATCATACGCCACTTCTACAGCCTGTTCGTGCCCCGCGGCGCTGGAGGTACGCGCAACGAACAACAATGCACGAACAACAATGAACAACAACGA
>NW_014578157.1:9316-18714 GCF_000485595.1 Priapulus caudatus
TGCCTTTTCACTTCTAGTATCGTCACTCACAGGATCATCTCTCCTCCCGTGCGCTTATCCTTAACCCTACCCTTACCCTTACCTTTACCTTCACTTCACACCTACCTATGCCTACACCATAAGCCTTACCCTTACCATGACCCATACCTTCCCCCTCAGCACGTCGCTCACAGCATCTCTCTCCTCCCCGTTGCTCGCAGACTCCGCGGACGGCCGCCGCTCCGGCTCGTTCATCAGCCGCACGACGACGGGTGCAGGTCCCGGCGCGGCGCCGGCGCTCACGGGCAGCGACGCGCTCGAGCTCGAGCTCAGCTACGAGGCGGGCCGCGCGGAGGCCGTCGGCGCCCTCTGCCGGGTGTTCTGCTCGCACAAGACCGGCGAGGGGATGCTGGCCGTCTACTACGCTCGCTTCTACATCGTGGTTCGGCAGGCGCTGTCCATCAACGAGGTGCGTGCGATCCGTCGCTGTTTTTAGCTCACCTTGACATCTTCAAGATGAGCTATTGCCATGGGGCGTCGTCCGTCGTACATCCGTCCGTCCGTCCGTCCGTCAACATTTGGCTACGGTCAACGATAACTTGAGAACCGTTTGACCCACATGTTTCAAATTGCATACAGTTGTTACTCCTATGGAAGAGATTTGAACGTTCTATTTTGGAGCACGCCAGTCGACCTACTTTCGAGCCATGCCCACTTTTTGGCAAATATGGAAATGGCCATAAGTCAGTTCAGGTTCAACGGCTTTTGCTCATTTTTGGTATGGGGATGAATAAGGACTGGCCCCAAAACATATCATATGGGTTTTGATATATTTAAAAAATTATGCAAATTGGGTAGATTTTGGCAATTTCACTATGCATTTCAGTGTCTGCCTACGGTCAACAATAACTCAAGAACCGTTTGACCCACATGTTTCAAATTGCATACAGTTGTTACTCCTATGGGATAGATTTGAACGTCCTATTTTGGAGCATGCCAGTCGACCTACTTTCGAGCCATGCCCACTTTTTGGGAAAAATGAAAATGGCCATCTAGATTCATTTGATTTTGTTATGTGAATGTGTAAGGCTAGCCCCAATTAGTATAAAACAGGTTATAAGGACATTTGATCCCATTTCGGTCCATCATAAATGAAACACTTGCCAAATTTTACATATCATTTCCCTCTTCTATCACACCCAAGGTGAGCTATAGTGTCATTGGCACTTTCATTTTGTACGGCGCAGGGTCTCTGCTAAGGTGGTGGGGGAGAGAAATTCCTCTCTTTGAGTACAGCTATAGTTAGTAGCGGGAGACTCCCTCTAACTATGGTACAGCGCAGTACAGTACATAACGTAACTGTGTAACTATGTGAGTGTGACATTCTTAACTGTGTGTAACTACGCGAGTGTGACATTCATAACTGTGTGTAACTACGCGAGTGTGACATTCTTAACTGTGTGTAACCATGCGAGTGTGACATTCTTAACTGTGTGTAACCATGCGAGTGTGACATTCATAACTGTGTGTAACTACGCGAGTGTGACATTCTTAACTGTGTGTAACCATGCGAGTGTGACATTCGTAACTGTGTGTAGCTATGCGAGTGTGACAATCGTAACTGCGTAACTATGCGAGTGTAACAATCGTGACTGCATGTCACTACACGAGTGTGACATTCGTAACTGTGTGTAACTATGCGAGTGTGACATTCGTAACTGTAACTACGCGAGTGTGACATTCATAACTGTGTGTAACTATGCGAGTGTGACATTCGTAACTGTGTGTAACTATGCGAGTGTGACAATCCTAACTGTTGCGTAACTAAGCGAGTGTGACAATCGTCATCGATGATGTTTCCAGCAACTGAGTGGGCCGGTACTGAGCAGCCTCTTGTTCAACTCCTCCAACCTGCTGCGCACTGACCTAGAGGGCATCATGGTGCTGCTGCCGGACTTTGTCGCCGCGCTGGAGATCGTCCTGCCGGAGAAGGAGCCACGATTCAAGTAGGTGCAACCGCGCTGCTTGGGGCATATGTGCTATTGAGTGTATTGTGAAGTGTGTTAGTTAGTTCAGTTGTGAGCTCAGTGAGAACTGAAATAGTTCTCGTAGAATAATTGTATTGAAGTATGATGTATTTATACCAACGTTTCAGTTAGTGTACTTCTAAGGATAGTGAGAACTGAAATAATTCTCTTGGATAATTGTATTAATGCCCCCACATCTCCTTGAGTGGACAGGATGCATTTAGCCACGTTTTAGGTAGTTTACTTTTAAGGATAGTGAGAACTGAAATAATTCTTGTAGAATAATTGTATTGAACTCCCCACAATTCCTTGTGAGGGCTTTATGTATTTATAGCCGCGTTCTCGCTTGTACTAATGTATACTATACAGGTGTTCATTATATTCATATATTGGTATGTGTTATTCCTCGCTGTGACAGGCTACATCCTAGCATACCACTAGTTGAACTGAGAAGGGCTTCTATTCACCTGTTGCTGTCAATGATTGCTTTACCTCTTCACTTTCGGAACCTCCCGATTAAAGGTAAAAAAATTACTCATTCAAAGGTAGAGCTGGGGGTCGTTGTCAGAAACAAAGTTAACTCTTAACCTTCTGTAACCTTACAATTTTGCTGACAACGGCTCCCTGGTGTTTTGTAAAAGCGTTCTGTGTAAGTTGCACAATCATATTTGCTACTTGGTTATGTTAGATTCAGTTTGTAAGTGTCTTGCACTCTGATTAATTTGTATTATCACCATTTATTGATAATGGGATGGTGTTAGTGTGTAGGATTGTTATTAGTTTGTATACTCAGATTAATACAGCATGTCACTATGTTTTAAGTTAACATTTTCTAATATTAACTGCTTTTCTAACTATACTTATTACTAATAATCTATCCGTTTTTGGGAAAAAGATAATTAATTTTATGATGACACATTCATGTCATCATTATAATGAAATGGTAAATCAAACATTGAATGATATCTGTGAATTATTTGTGTTGGCAACAGTTTTACGTAAATGCCTGTATAGCTGACATCAGTGGTTTCCATACTTTAAAGTGATTATGTCACCGTAAATATTAAAAGTAAAAAAAATATTTCCACTTTTTCACAAATTGTAAGTTATTCTGTTAACTTTTTATGGTTAAATTGCTACATTATACTTCTTATTTTACTATATTGTTCGATGTAAACATACACTCGTGACTCATACATAGCCCATAGCAAGCAATTAATGTCAGGATCATATCAAATCGTCCAGGTTTTTTGGATTTTTAACTAGTTGAGAAACAATCTTATCAGGTAAGAATTTGACAATACATTTAGTCCCGTTAGTACTTAGTTTTAATGTAAAAAAATGGAAACAAATTTTTTACCAATATACACCATAAAAAATTCGTAACTAAGTCAATTTAATGCAGAGATCGTAAGAGGCAGCAGCTCACAGCCGCAGCATGTGACATTCCTCTACATCAAGTCACGACTTGTCAACTTACTCGTCAGCGGACTTCAGGTGGAGACGGATTCTCTAAACACTCAGATGCTACTCGGTACGTAATTCATTTTCAGCCGTGTATCGTAACAACCCATTTCATAGCTCGGTATGGCTAGGAGCAATCCCACTTAGTAAGTAATTATAGGGCGCCGTATTGAACAGCTGGTTCTGGTAACGAACTATCCTATTATACTTACAGGCGTTGTAGTGCATGGTGCCGTATCATATAACTAGTTAGGGCCAGAACTAACTATATAAGCTGTATAATTAGCTATATATAAGCCCAGTTCTGTGTGGAGCCTATTAATTGTGCCTGCACAGTACCAGCTGTAGACAAACGTTTCAATTATCGCTGCACACAACTCGCGTCGTGAAGTCGGTGGCTTATGTAGGGCTTATGTGACTGTGGCGTAAGTGATCGAGGCTCGTGACCTGGTTTCGTGGTCGTCTGCGCAGGTGGGCTGCTGACGTGCGTGCAGGACTCTGCGCTCTGCGAGGAGGTTGACCAGGTCACTGCCCAGGAAGAAATGATCGGGGGAAACGAGTCGTCGAACAACCTTCTCGGACCGGACGGTGAGTGCGAATTCTGCCTATGCGTACCCTCCCCGCACGTACACACACTCACCTACTAGATTAACAGCGGATGTTCGATCATTAGGGGATTAACTGCATATTCGCTTAACTTTGGATTGTTAACCACATATTTGGCCATCGTGAGATTAACAATATATTTGCTTAATGTACATGATTAACCACAATTTACCATGGGAGTAACTGGGATTTTGCCTACAATGAGATTAACTGTGAATTATCTGACTATGAATGACTATGTTTGCTTACTATTTGACCAAACACGGGATCTTGCTGTGAAATTAAATGCTTACTTATGCTTAACGTTTTTTTTTCTTTACTAATTTGAAGTTTGTTTGGTTGTGAGAGTTGCAGAAATTCTTCTCCGTACGTCAGTATATCAGTTATAACTTAGATACCAGCCTTCTCAGTCACAATTAAGATCCTTCTCCACAGACGCCTCTCAGTTAGACTAGATAACCATTAGAGAGTTGTAGGGTACGCGTCGTCGTTTGCCTGCACGTAGCAGCGTTGTTGGTTTGTCGTACAGAGGGAACGTCACCGCGCCAGGGTAGCAGCTGGTCGCTGGACTCCGACAGGTCTTCCCGCTCCTCGTCCTCCTGTAACAGGGAGTTTGGTGAGTGCAGTGCGTCCCCAAAATTCAATTCCAATGAGTGGTGGCGGCTCGTTGTTTGATCGTTGTAAGTTTGTGTTACGATCTCGTGCGTATGTCTGGGTGATCGTCGTAACCAGAACATTGAATGATAGGACAGGCGCGCCGGAAGCAGTTTTGGATTGGGGGGGGGGCAAAGACCTAAGGGGCTCACGATTTTTTTTATCGTGTGTGCGTGAGCGCGTGTGCGCGACGTGTGTGCGTGAGCGCGTGTGTGCTTGAGCGCGTGTGTGCGTGATCGCGTGTGTGCAACGTGTGTGCGTGAGCGCATGTGTGCTGAGCGCGTGTGTGGGATGTGTGTGATGTGTGTGCGTGAGCGCGTGTATGCGACGTGTGTGCGTGAGCGCGTGTGTGCGACATGTGTGCGTGAGCACGTGTGTGCGACGTGTGTGCGTGAGCGCGTGTGTGCGACATGTGTGCGTGAGCAAATATTTAAGCTATAAATGATATTATTCACTGTGTTTAATTAATATTCCGAATTTTATTATCATCTCTAATATATTATTTAAATTGATAATATCATATAATGGAGAAAAGGGCAGCGGTATGTTATTTCACCGTAGAACATGCATGCATATTATTATTGCAATTATGCTTTGTAGTTAGTAAATGTTTGTATTGCTTAACCTACCCACACATCACTCACACTGCCGTGCCTGGTTACTGCAAACAAGAAGTTATTCATAGCATTGTTGTGTACTACAGCAATCGGTATTATTATAAGCAGGCTAGTCACCCAGGATGTTAAATTAAATGAGGCACAAAAATTTAAGTAAAATATTTATAAATGTGATGAGGAAAACGTTATATACTACCAAAAACGATTGTGAAACAACCACTGGAAATCATTTAAGGACAAGAAAAGCAGAAATTTCATGTTATTAAAAGCCAAAAAAGCCAAATTTTTACGGTATTAAAAAGCTGCAGTCTAGACCTTATTTCGGGGTTTGTGGGTGCAGTGTCGATAAAAGGGATTGTCTATGCTACCAGTTACCAGAGGTTAAGTCTAATGCTACCCCTGCTGTAACAGGCGACAAGTCACAGTTGCATGGCCATACCAGCACCCTTGACCTCGTCCCACCCAGTGAACCCGACCTGCCCATTGACCTTGACCTGCCCATTATTGATCCTGACTTGCCCATTGACCTTGACGTGCCAGTTGACATTGATATTGCCTGACTTTTGCTTGACTTTGCCTATTGACATTGCCCATTATTGACCTTGACTCGCCCATTGACCTTAACTCACCCGTTGACCTTGACCTGCCTGTTGACCTTGACAGAGGAGCTGAAGGAGGAGAGCGCGGCGTCGATGGTGGCCGACGTCGACGACGACCGCGTCGCGCAGACGTGGTTCCGCTTCCTGCACGTGCTCACCAACCCCGTGCACCTGAGCAGCCCGGCGATCGTCAGCAACACGCCGCGCTTCCTGCACATGGCGCTCACGAGCGAGGCGAGTGCCCACCGCGGCGACCGCCCCCCAGTGTCGTGTTGACAGCATCCCCCCCCACCGCATCACGCGATTGTCCCCTCCAACCACGTCGCGGCGACCGTCCCCTCCCCCCAGCGTCGCGGCAACCGCCCCATCCCCCCTGGCGCGCGGTAAGAGTGCGTATGCACACGAGTACTTTTTTGTATTTCTTGTATTTTTGAGTTTTTTTTTCACGTACACGAGCGGTGGCGGCTGCCCCTTGTCGTACCGCGTTGCTATTAAGAAAATTACGGCGTAAACAATGGAAGCAGTAACACGAGGATCCTTTCGTATGTGCAAGTTGGTGTAAAAGTTAAAATATTGCTCGTTGGGAAAGCCGTAGGTCTGTCTCAACGTGTCATCTGCTGTTCATTTAGGCTGTCATAGATCCAGCACATCACCCCTGCTTGCACATGCTGCCAGAGATCTTTCTGAAGGCCATGAAAGGCATTGCGGCCATTGTGGATTCATTTCTTGGTAAGTTGAAATTACTCTTCTCTTCCTCCCACTCTCTCTCCTGCTTCCCCTCCTCCTCCTCCTCCTCCTCTTCATCCTCATCATCATCATCATCATCATCATCATCATCATCATCATCATCATCATCATTACCATCATTACCATCTTCTTCATCTTCTTCTTCTACGAGGAAGTTCAGGCAGTAAAGCAAAAGTAAAAGCTATTCAGCTGAATGTAAGTATCTTCTCCTCATTATCGTTATTCTCTTTGAGATCGCTTGTTTGTTAACTCCTTCCTAATTACGCTGGTTGTGGTAATTACGGTTGATGCTGACGCTTCAACGCATCCTATGTTGACGAACTGGTTTCTTGGTTTGTCATGATATTAGGTATTCCGCAGCCAGAGCTGAAGGATGTTACTGCCGTACCTGTCGCCTACCCCAAGCAGACGCTAACCCCCGCTACTGGCACGCCTCCTATGCAGAAGAAGAAAGTTGGCTTGAGTTTGAAGGGTGAGTGTGCTTCAGCTGTTGCAGTGGTTGATTTCCTTGAATGGTACCACTTCATTTAAGTCGGAATGTCTCTCGAGAGAAATATTCGTAGGTATAGCCACGTTTGGCAAGAATTAATGCTTAATTACAATATACTATAGGATCTTGTATATTGCAATATTTTGTAATATGTACATTGGCTATCTCGTAGGAGCTGATGTTTTCGTATAATGATGCCAATTTTATACTATGAATGGTGGTTTGATACCATGCTGATGTCATTTAGTATACCCTTAACATCATTTATGCCAATTTTGGTGCTTTTACCACAAAACCCACAATTATTCTTTCACATATCTGCCCCACTATACTTGCAATTACTATAATTAAGTAGCGATATTTTTACATTGAAATCAAACACCGTCTTCAGACGAGATCGCGAAACCGTCTCCACGTTGCCGGTAAATTTTCAGAGTCGAAAAAGTCGTCGTCAAACATCGCCAAGCAGCAGAGCACGCCCGTGACGCCGACCGTCGGTCAGATATCGCTGTCGCTGGACAATCAGAAGTCGCTCGCCGCCGACCGGCCGAAGTGCAACAGCATCCTGCACCTACTCGGCGCCTGGCTGTTTGAAGCTGCGCTCGTCGGATGTCCCATCTCCACCGAAGCCAAAGGTAGTGTTCGAAATAAGGGCTATCCGTTTGTCCTCACGTGTCCATTTCCACGGAGGATAAGTAGACCTGTCCAGCAGCTTGTCCGCTGGACAAGCAGCTTTTTAGAGCAACTTTTTAGAGCAATTTTTCAGCATTTTCTACTATCGCTTCAACTTTGTTAAGACAAGTAATAACAGACAGGTTTTTCGGGGCCGTGCCGAGTTAGCACGAGCCAATTTGGTCCCATCGAAAACGTCTGAATAGCAACTGTGGCTTACACAGTTTTGCTATTGCACCGATGTTTGCTGTCATACTGTTTAGCAACTGTGGCTTACACAGTTTTGCTATTGCACTGACGTTTGCTGTCATAGTGGCAACGGTTTCTTACAGTTTACTGATGTTTGCTGTCATACTGTTTAGGAACTGTGGCTCACACAGTTTTGCTATTGCACCGACGTTTGCTGTCATACTGGCAACGGTTTCTTACACAGTTTTACTGACGTTTGCTGTCATAGTGGCAACGGTTTCTTACACAGTTTTACTGACGTTTGCTGTCATATTGGCAACGGTTTCTTACACAGTTTTGCTGTTGCACCGACGTTTGCTGTCATACTGGAAACAATAGGAATACGCCTGCGCGATTACTTGCTCTACTCTATCGAACCCACATTTCTATTGTCTATTAATGTAGTCCAATTCCCTATGTCTCTATACCTATGATGATATAACGCCGTATTACACTGGCAATGGTTTCTTACACAGTATTGTTGTTGCACCGTGTAGGGGTGGACAGGCAGGCGATGCTGTGTCATCGTGTGTTGAGGACGCTGGAGAACCTCGCTCGCGACTCTCCCCTCATGGCACCCGACACCTGGAGCATGCTGCTGCAGTTCCTGCTGGCAGTCAACGACACACTGCTGTCGCCCCCCATCGTGAAAGGTGAGTCCGTCAACCCAGGTGCGAGCTTTGGCACAGAACTGCAAATTCTGTCGTTATTCTCTATCACGAAGTCTCGACACTTCACGAAGTCCTTTGCATTATTGGTGTGAGTTAGTGTGAATGTCTGTTGTATTGTATTCGCCGAAATCCGATTCATTTATAAAGTGACAGTGTAGAACTCGAAACATGTTATGAGGATGACTGAGTCCCAATGAAAAGTTTAATTAATTTTTAATATATATCTGTACCGAGTATTGCTGTTTTTGAGTATTATTTCACCCCATATCTCTTCTGTCCCATGTTTTCCACACAGCCTATCCCCTCCTCCTTCCACTTCTACTGGGAGCTCTCACATTCCAGCTTGTTCGCACATCCCATGTTCTTTCTCTCCCCTCCTACTACAAACATATATCCCAGTTCCATTCCTTTCACTCTTACCCAGTACACAGACCTGCACCTCCCTTCCCTCTCACCCATGCACCTTCCCTTCCTCCCAACAGATACACACACCATAGTTAATTCTTGATACACATGTATGCAGTGAGTGAGCAGGCCATTGCCGCGACACTAAAGCATGAAATAAACTCACTTCCACCTCTCTCTCTCTCTCTCTCTCTCTCTCTCTCTCTCTCTCTCTCTCTCTCTCTCTCTCTCTCTCTCTC
>NW_014578157.1:22616-29869 GCF_000485595.1 Priapulus caudatus
GGTGGCTAGCCACTGACGTCACACTGACGTACACTGACGTCACGCGAACATTCGATGGCATGGAAACATATATCCACCCCACTGGGCTGGTATATTTACTCAACCAGCAGGGCAAGGTAATACATGGTTTTTACCTCGCCTATTCACAAACTTTAAGCATCACTATACAGTTCGAAATGTTACAGAGATTTACCTTCGAACACTAATATGAATAAATGGCCCATTGGGTAATCGAGCCTTGTGTGGTTCACATAGGGTAACTATAAAAATGGTTGCTATCCAAGACATCAATACAATGATTTTGCTAAAATTGATGATTATCATTTTTGAAATATAGCTGAAATATGTAAAATTTCTTTCTATAGAAAAGTGACTAAAATAACAATATCATATTTATGGAAATTAATAAAACAAAATCAAACACCAAAAACCAATCAACATGTACTACTTAAATTCCAGTGGTAATATTTTAAATATTTTGAAGTGAACAGAAAAGTAGCCATAGTGTAAATACTGTCCAGAGTACATAATAGAGATAATATGCATACAAGATATATAATAATACAATAATAAGATATATAATACAATAATACATACTAATACAACAACTATACAATAATATATATATACAATATATATAATAATAAGATATATAATAATACAAGATATATACATAATTACCAAATGAAGGTGGAGTTAAACAATATCAAGAGTACATAACAGAGATTAATCTCTATAACATAACATGTATAATCTCTATTAATTACTCTTGATACTGTTTATAACTCCGGCCCACCTTCATCTGGTTCACATAGGGTAACTATAAATGGCTGCTATTCAATACGTTTATGCAAAATTTGATAATTATTATTCTTTATTATATGGCTGAAATATACAAAATTTCTTTCTATTGAAATATATAAAAAACAATAACAATATTATATTCTCATAAACCAATCCGGTTGTGTAACGGGCCCGTTTCTTTACCATTGTACTTATTTACAATATCTACAAATGCTTCTTCTATTTTTGCTGCATGCAGCACACTGCCACCGTGGGCATTTTTTGCATTGGTACCATGCACCACGCTTTGAATATTTCTTTAAACATTTGGCACAAGCATTAACGTCAACATCAACCAAATCTGACGTCTCATTTAACTTTGTTTTGGTACCTGTTTTCTCCTTTGACATCTTTGCTTGCGATTCTGAATCGCTTACACTTGACCTATCAGTGACATCACTCGATTCGTCGTTTTTAGGCCATTCTATTTTACGCCTGCGTGGTTTATTTGTCAATGTCGTACTTAAGGGGGTTTTCTTAACAAGCTGTCTCTTTACTATTTTTTTTTTGTGGGTTGAAGATGCAGGTGCTGAACTAGCTATTACTATTGGCTGTTTAGCCTTTTCAACAGACTCAGGTGTTGGCTTCTCTAATACTGCCCTCTTGGCAAATTCTGGGATCTTTGACGGGCTTTTTGCTATAACCGTGTCAGCATAGTGATCGACGAGTAAATGTTGTTGCCCAATTTCTCTTTTAAGTCCCTCACCCTCATACGTTTTTATCAATGTTTCAGTGCCACCATAAAAACGCGTAACTTTGTGCCTTTGTTGGCGCTCAATCAGCAGCAATGCATTGCAGTTACACATTGTAACTAACTCATACATCTTTTTCATAAGACCCTGTCTTCTTCTTGAAAAGACCACCTTTTCATTCGTTTTTTTCTCGATTTTTTCCACCAAAACGGGTCCACTCCGTATTGACCTTTTCCTGCTAACCTAAATCAAGGAGGAATGCTTGTTTAGTATATATGGAAGCAAATTAGGAAATAACTTATTTTTATGCAGACATAACATTTGCACATATTACAGTATTACATAACATGAGTAAATTGCTGAAATATTCTGAAATAATCACTTCACATAGATGCATCTGAGATGCAAGAAAGTAGAACAGTTTAGAACGTTTAGACTGCTTGTAAAGTGCTAAGTGTAGTGTAACATGAGTTAAATGACCTGCAATATGCAACTACAACTGGCCGGTGAAACAGCACAACATAATTTTTGTCACTAAAATATGAAATCTTTACTTGGACAGATTGTAGTAAATACCCTATATTTGACCAACGTTTCATCTTAATATGATTAATTTCACAAACAATTTTTTCAGTCAATTTTTTCAGCGACAATGTTTTAATAAATACTAAGCAATCTGTCACTTTCAAAACAGTTTTAACTGCAGCGTGTTTAGAATAACCAAAATTTTTCATGGTTACAGAAAACAATATTGTTTTTCGTAGATGTAAAAAAAGGCCGATTACTTACATCTGCCATCCTCTGGGTAACCTTGTCATCAGACCTCTTGCTGGGAGATCCTGCTGGGGTAGGAGTAAGCTTCCTAGACATCTTGCTGGGAGATCCTGCTGGGGTAGGAGTAAGCTTCGTAGACCTCTTGCTGGGAGATCCTGCTGGGGTAGGAGTAAGCTTCCTAGACATCTTGCTGGGAGATCCTGCTGGGGTAGGAGTAAGCCTCGTAGACCTCTTGCTGGGAGATCCTGCTGGGGTAGGAGTAAGCTTTCTAGACCTCTTGTTGGAGATCCTGCTGGGTAGGAGTAAGCCTCGTAGACTCTTTGCTGGGAGATCCTGTTGGGGTAGGAGTAAGCTTCCTAGACCTCTTGTTGGGAGATCCTGCTGGGGCAGGAGTAAGCCTCGTAGAGCTCTTGTTGGGAGATCCTGCTGGGTAGGAGTAAGCTTCCTAGACCTCTTGTTGGGAGATCCTGCTCGGGTAGGAGCTATTTCTTCTCTGCTATTTGCTGAAGTTGTCTGCTAAATAGGGCTAACAGAGAAATAAAGGCAAACTGCGGCAACCGTACGTGGGCTATAGTTACTAGAGCTCATAGGGTCTATGTCCCCCAGGGTACTGCCGGAACGTACCCTGGGTACGGTCCGGTATACCGGAACGTACCCTGGTAACTATCTGATATGGTTAGGTTAGGGAGTAGCGTCGGGCGGCTCCTAGACTCGTTAGTGGAGTAGGCGAGGTACGTCCGGCATATTAGATAGTACCAGGGTACGTTCCGGTATACACGGACCGTACCCAGGGTACGTTCCGGTAGTACCCTGGGGGACACAGACCCTCTCAGCATTACTAGAGCTAATAAAGGGGTAGTTTTTCTGAATGTGCGCGTTCATATTATTGTATGTTTTTACTAACTCTGCACCAAGTGCCCGTGGAGGCGATGTTCTCCGCGAAGGTACAGCCAGAGCACTTGGAACGTTTCAATAAAAATATGGTAAATAACCACGAAATGTGTTTGCTACCAAAGCAATTTTAATCTTGGAGCTATGCTAGCATGTTATATAACAGCCAGCATGTTATATATACATAACGGTTATTTAAACAGTACGCATGTTCTGCTCTATACGGGAAGGACTAAATTATGATTTGCTCTGGGATATCTTGGATCACTGGAATTTAAATGCTGGCTGTTGTAGTACTACTGGTTTTTCAAGAGTGAAGTTCAGATTTACTGAAGAAATATTATATGATTAAGTAGCATAAAAATGACTTGAAAGTAAGTCGCTACGGCGTTGATGATAACTTTACGTATTATGTGAGTATTTCACTGTGAGGTTACGCTGAGTTTAGCCATGTTGTCTATTTGTCCATATCACCTAACACCCAGCACGTTGACTGCGTCACCGATTTGACTACGGCACGAAATTTTCTATGGTGTAATTAGTAAAAATTTTGTTGCCATTTTTTTTTCATTAAAGTAAGTACTAACGGGACTAAATGTATTATCAAATTCTTTACCTCATAATAATGTTTTCTAACTAGTTTAAAATCCCCAAAACCTGGACGATTTACATCACTTGATATTATGATCCTTGACATTAATTGCTTTTGCTTACTATGGGCTATGTATAGGTCACATCGAACAATATAGTAAAATAGGAAGTATATGCCAGCAATTTAACCGTAAAAAGTGAACAGAATTACTTAATTACATTTCGTGAAAAAGTGAAATGTTTTTTTTACTTTTACTATTTACGGTGACATAATCACTTTTAACTGGGCGGCGCGACCGCATCATACCACACTCGCCAGCGACTTCGTGCCCAGGCGCGCGCCATGCTGTCTCGAATCTGCCGACGGAGGCAGCTTCGAGCGATCTACCTTCGTCTGTTCATCGGTCCGTGGATTCGCTCGAGTCGCGACGGAACATGCGCTCTCAACGGGTTCTCGCACCACTCGCCGCGCGCTCGAACTGTGTGCTGCGGCACCTAGACCCACGGAATGGAAGCTGAAAACGCAAGCACGCGGGGTAGGTAGATGTGCCTCCGTGCTGGCGATCTTCATGGACCACTGCGCTTAGTACTTAGTGTGTTACAGATATATCGACTGCATGACAAGTATAGGACAGAGCCCCGCATACATATGTAGTAGGATATGCTCTGGTCTCAACAAGTCCTCGTGCTCTATAGAGCTCGTAGTGATAGTTAGTGTTTGGCTGTCTGTCGACTAGACTCTCTCGAAATCGGGTGTTCTTGGCACTTTGCACAGAGCTCGACACGGATGAGAGCCGCTTGAACGCAGTCACGGGTGCTGTGGTCAGCTAGACGCCGTGGCCGCGGACAGGCCAGCCCGCCGTTGCTGGGACGACGACGGCGCGGCGCGCAGCAGCAGAAGGCCCGGCAACGGCTGCGGACATTCCCGCCAGATAGATTAGCCTGCAATGATTTCATGTGGCGGTATATTGGATAATATGGATATTAACTTATAAACATCCATTCCTTATTAATTTCGCTTTGATATAGTGATAATAATCACGGGAAGCCCACACAGAACGGGCGGGCGACGGATCAAAAAAATAAAAATAATAATATATAGTCCCCCCGATGATAGATAGCCTGCCGTCTAACTGTGGTAGACCCCTTGTTCGCGTTTACGGTTATCGCTGGGTCGCTTGCTCGAGCCTTTCAAGCGGTCACAGATGTTTCTCAGATATTTTGTATTCTGCAAGTGGCTGATTTTTAAGTCTGTTTGCTTTTTCTGTAGTCTTGGCGACAGCAGCGTGGGGCTAATGCGCAGTAGACGTACGTCGTAAGTCATACACTGAAAATCGTCTCAGACTGACGCGTGAGAAAGATTTATACTCTAGAATGGCAGCCTGTTAGTTTTATATAGTGGTTCAATAATGTAAATTACACATTAAGAATGTAAAAAAAAAACAGGTATTACGCTTCATAGTTGAGTCCCCCGAGCAGCAGCCAGCACAGCAGGGGCTGCCACGCGGGCCGGTGGCGACGTCGCCGCCCTTCCCCCGGCTGTCCCGGCCCGAGGGAGGTGCTCGCCGCCGCTTTGGCGCGAAGAGAGGAAGCACAGCACGCCGCCGGCGCGGGCCAGGGAGGCGGGGAGTCGGGCTGTCGTCGCGCCGCGGGGAGAAGGCGGGGCCGGAGACCCGTCCTGATCGGGCGGCGGCGGCTGGGTGGAGACGCCGGATCGCGCATGGGTGACGCTCTGCCCGTCGCGGAGATGCGGGACTGCGGGAAAGGAAGGCGACTGAGGTCCCCCCCCGTTCTGCCCCCCTTGCTTACCAGTCATAATACCCCACGCTCCACCGCCGCCCCGTTGCCGCCACCCCTCCAATCTCCCGCCCTCTCACGCCCCCCCCCCCCCCCCCCCCCCCCGCCTCGCCTCCCCCCCCCCCCCCTCCCCCCCCCCTCCCCCGCGTGCGTATGCACCCCCCCCCCCCCCCCCCCCCCCCCCCTCCCCCCCCCCCTCGCCCCCCGCCCCCCCCCGCTCGCCACTCATTTTCGATTCACTTGCACTCGCTTGACCCCACTCTCCCCTTCATTCTTCCGCCGCTTCGCTTTCGTTCTCCCTTTGCTTGTTTCTCGCGTTTTCCGTAAGACACTGACTGCGCACTGTTACGCTCACATTGATTTCCGAATCCCATGCGGCATTCGCCGCCGATTCTATTTTCATTCTATGATCCTCGTGTAGGTTCTTCAGCCCGCAGGAAGCCTACCTAAATTGCCATCCTACTCCTCTGCCTGCCAGACCTGCTGGAGTGTTAATGCGCAGCCCGCGCCCCCCCCCCGCCCCCCCCCCCCCCCCCCCCCCCCCCTCCTCTCGCTGCGCACTCTGCGACCTACATCGTCTACCAGTGCTCACGGCCGCCGCCGCCGCCCTTCGAAGGACCTGCCCACTCGACGATCGTCGCTGCGTTACCAGTGCGTCGCGACGTGGCTCGCGACCACACACTCGAGCTTGTCGATAGACAAGGGTTGCCTCAACACGGGGCCTGTCTGGAGGTCGTCGAGATGCGGCATCTCCTGGCAGCAAGTCAGGTTGGTGATCGTGCGACAACGGGCGTACGATCGTGACGTTGGTGGTGACAGTGCATGGCTGTACCAGTTAGCTAACAGCTGACAGTCCGGACTCGTGTTGACAGTGACGTCGCTGAATGACAGGTGAGCGCGTGACCCCAGTAGATGGGCCGATGGATGACTCTATTGTCGCCGGGTTGCTGACGAAACAGAGGTGAACGTGGATGACAGGGAGGCGTGACAGTAATGTGGCAGTGACATTGGTGAATTTTTTGGGACAGTGACGTTGAGTTGACATGTGAGGGGATGACAGTATTGTGGGCAGTGACTTGGTGATGCCCGCGCGCGGGCTGCAGTGACGGTGACGCACGCTCGTGAGGGATGGGCAGTTAATGGTGCAGGGTGGGACATTGGTGATGACCGGTGATGACAGTAGTATACAGTTATGGTGACAGTAATGGGCGGGAAGTGACGAGATTTGGCTGATGACAGTGAACGTTGGCGTGACAGTGAGGGCGGTGACAGTAATGCAGTTGACAGGTCTCTCTTCGGTGATGACAGCTGCATTGCTTAGCTGGACAGTGAGTGGCTAACAGTAAATGGCAGTGAACATTGGCGCGCAATGACGATGACAGTAGTTACAGTGATTGGTGACAGTAGTGAGCAGGGAACTTTCGTGATGATTGGTAACTGTCTGTAACAAATGACGTGTGTTGGGTGCAGCACCGAGTTGTGTGGTGTGGCATATGTGTTAGTTGCTGTGCTGTGGTGTGGTGTCGGCATAGTCGTTACGTTGTTGCGCTGTGCTGTTGGTGTGGCATAGTGTTGCCGTGCTGTGCTGTGATGTGGTTGGCATAGTGTTACGTGCTGTTCTGTGTGTGGTGTGGCATTGTTTGTTTACGGTTTCTGTGCTGGGCA
>NW_014578157.1:31887-35706 GCF_000485595.1 Priapulus caudatus
CCAGCTCGTCATTTATACGTTGTTCTGTTGTTGTCTGGCAGGTACACGAAGGGCATGCACTCACTCGAACATCGCGGATCCTTCCGCTATTTTGCTTTGCTATACATTACCGATCTAACCAGACTGGACTTATCCCAGCTCGTCATTTATACGTTGTTCTGTTGTTGTCTGGCAGGTACACGAAGGGCGTGCACTCGCTTGAGCATCGCCGATCCTTCCGCTACTTTGTCGTCGAGAACTCGACGATCCTCGGCATGCTGGAGCAGCCGCTGGGCAACGATCAGGACCCGCTGCCGACCGTCGTCGTCATCAACCGCTCGCCGCAGGGCCGTCACGCGTGGATGATGCAGCTACGTCAGCTGTCGCGCAAGAAGGTGTGTGTGTGTGTGTGTGAGGAAGGGAGTGTGTGTGTGTGTGTGTGTGTGTGTGTGCGTGCGCGTGCGCGTGCGCGTGCCCGTGCGCGTGCGCGGTGCGCGTGTGCGTGTGCGTGTGCGTGTGCGTGCGCGTGCGCGTGCGCGTGCGCGTGTGCGTCTGCGTCTGCGTGTGCGTGTGCGTGTGAGTGTGCGTGTGTGTGCATGCGTACGTGAGTGCAAGTTTGTGCGTGCGTGCGTGTGCGTGTGTGTGCATGCGTGCGTGCGTGCGTGCGTGCATGTATGAGTGTGCGTGTGTGTGCGTACGTGAGTGCAAGCTCGTGCGTGCGTGTGTGACCTAATTAAATACCACACACTTATATTTACAATCAAATACATCTTTTCTCCAAGTAAAAGACTGTTTCAGAACATGTATTTGTATTTGAATAATATGCAATAAAGATTTAATAATAATAATAGACATTTCGAAATCAGCGCACTTGAAACATCTCAAATGAGTTCACACGTGAGTTGAGCTGCCCGATCTTTAGGCAGATAATCTAGACCCACGAGTGATCGCCATGATCACCACGATCACCACGATCACCAGGATGTGAGACGAAGTGGCGGGTGGGTCGAGTTGACCGGTGCCTTTGCCTCGCTTTATTATTTCAGTCGCTGCAGGCCGGCAGCCGCTCCTTCCTCGTGCCGCCGCCGCGGCCGCAGCCAAAGGACGACTGCGGCACGCACTACACCATCAAGCAGAGTTACTTCCCCGAGTCCGTCGATAACATCCCGCAGACGCGCGCGTGAG
The DNA here is from genome assembly GCF_000485595.1 of Priapulus caudatus. Classification (NCBI taxonomy): domain Eukaryota; kingdom Metazoa; phylum Priapulida; class Priapulimorpha; order Priapulimorphida; family Priapulidae; genus Priapulus; species Priapulus caudatus. Next base: position 33,052 of record NW_014578157.1, read on the forward strand.
TTGTGACGCGGAGATGCGCGGAGACGGCCATTTTCCCGGTCGGCTGCTCGCGCAAAACTTTGCGAAGTCGTTTTGTAAAATCATATAAATTATTTATATATAACTATTTATATTATCACATATATATATATATAATATTATAATAATAATAATAATATAATAATAATAATAATAATATGTTTATTATATATATATTATAATATATATAGTCAAATCTTTATTATAGAGTCGAGACATTTCTTCAATGGTCATTTTTGGCATTTACCTTGCATGGCAGGTAAGGCATACAGTAAAATTACCTGTATAGAATAGATAGGTATCTGTAAGGATGTTTTAATTTAGAATTCACTTCAGTAACCCTGATATGTGGATTTGACTGTATATACGATAGGATGCTATAGTTGAGCAGTAATATCTGTCAGTCGAGAATGACGCCTTAGCACTAGATGGCCACTTAGCACTAGATGGCCACTTTGCCAGTAGATGGTTGCCTTAGCACTAGATGGCCACTTTGCCAGTAGATGGTTGCCTTAGCACTAGATGGCCACTTTGCCAGTAGATGGCCACCCATAACACGACCGTCCACATGCAACGCCACCTGGCAGTCCGGCAACAATCACATTCGGCGTTGTCTCTCGCGCAGAGAAAAGAGCATCCCGACGCTGTCGTCGCTCGTCACCGAGGCCCGGGCGGAGGAGTACGCGCGCACGGAGTCGTTCGTGCAGCAGCAGGTCAACTTCGAGGCGATGGTGAGGAACCGAGCACCGAAGGGCGTCACCGCGGCAACGGACTGCCAGCCGCCGGGCGTCTGCCACGAGTTCCAGACGGCGCGTCTCGCTCTCTCCCACCTCGGCTTCCTCTCGCTGGAGGCGCTCAAGGTCAGAGGTCAAGGTCAAAAGATGCGCGGGTTGGGGTGTGGTGGGCGTGTTGGAGGTCATGGGTGGTTTATCTGTGTGGGTGGGGTGGGGGGGGCGAAAGTAGGGAATAAAGTAGGGGAAAGGTCACAAAGTAGAATTGTGGCAGGCTGAATACAGTGATGCGATAATTTAACTAACTAACCTAGACTTTAGGTTTGTAAAATGCTACTTTAAATACTACAACAGCAACTCTTCCCACCTATCTTAACTATCCACATTGGTCAAAAATCTCGAAACAGTTGTGTACCATCTTTTCGTGTCATTCAGAGCGCCAACAACAAACCATCTTAATATAATATATTATATATCATCTTAATCAAGCATATTTGGAGATTACGCAAAAGTAAGAATAAAGAAATAGGACTACCACATGTCGAAACTATACCCATTCTTTGCTAACCATTCACAGCTATTTCCTCAGAAGCCCTACTAGAAACAAACCGAGTGGCAGCCCACTGCATAGCCCCTATCCAGGCCCTTCATTTTTATACTTTTATTACATATTTTATATTATATATTTATATTAATTAATTATATTATTTTTATATTTATTATATTTTATGTTTATATATATTTAATTATTTATATTAATTATTTATATGTTTTATTTCCACCGTGTTTGCGACAGAGTTCGGACAACAGTCCCGTGCCGTCGCTCATCGCGCTGGACTCTGGCGCCGACGCGCTGCACGCGGACGTGGATGCACTCGACACACTGCGCAGCCGCACCAGTGACACCCTGTTCGTCTTCTACGTACGCAGCGGACAGAAAAACGTCGACGAGATACTCGCTAACGCGGTAAGCGACGACGGCGATGGCGGGAGGAGAGGGGCGGTCGTGGTCAACGTCTGCTACTCTCTCCTTGGTTTTCACACTACTCTGCTTAGTTCCCACTACTCTCTTCTTAGTTTCCTCTACTCGCTCCTTAGTTCCCACTACTCTCTCCTTAGTTCCCACTACTCTCTCCTTAGTTCCCTCTACTCGCGCCTTAGTTCTCACTACTCGCTCCTTAGTTCATGACGTAGTGACAGGGAGGGTGACAGTAATGGCAGTGACATTGGTGATGACAGTGATGTAATGACAGTGAGGGTGACAATGATAGCAATGACACTGATGGTGACAGTGGTAGTAATGACACTGATGGTGACAGTGGTAGTAATGACACTGATGGTGACAGTGGTAGTAATGACACTGATGGTGACAGTAATGGCAGTGACATTCGTGATGACAGTGACATAGTTACAGTAAGGGTGACAGTAATGGCAGTGACATTGGTGATGATGGTGACGTAGTTACAGTGATGGTGACAGTAATGGCAGTGACATTGGTGATGACGGTGACGTAGTTACAGTGAGGGTCATATATATGGCAGTGACATATATATGGCATATATATATAAACTATATGGCACACAAACTATATGGCACACAAACTATATGGCAGGGACATTCGTGGTGACGGTGACTGTGTAACAATGACGTGTGTTGTGGCACAGCGCAGTGTGTGGTGTGGCATAGTGTTATGTGCTGTGCTGTGTGTGGTGTGGCATAGTGTTACGTGCTGTGCTGTGTGTGGTGTGGCATAGTGTTACGTGCTGTGCTGTGTGTGGTGTGGCATAGTGTTACGTGCTGTGCTGTGTGTGGTGTGGCATAGTGTTACGTGCTGTGCTGTGTGTGGTGTGGCATAGTGTTACGTGCTGTGCTGTGTGTGGTGTGGCATAGTGTTACGTGCTGTGCT
>NW_014578157.1:35716-41640 GCF_000485595.1 Priapulus caudatus
AGACCTCTTGCTGGGAGATCCTGTTGGGGTAGGAGTAAGCTTCGTAGACCTCTTGCTGGGAGATCCTGCTGGGGTAGGAGTAAGCTTCGTAGACCTCTTGCTGGGAGATCCTGCTGGGGTAGGAGTAAGCTTCCTAGACCTCTTGCTGGGAGATCCTGCTGGGGTAGGAGTAAGCTTCCTAGACCTCTTGTTGGGAGATCCTGCTGGGGTAGGATTAAGCCTCGTAGACCTCTTGTTGGGAGATCCTGCTGGGGCAGGAGTAAGCCTCGTAGACCTCTTGTTGGGAGATCCTGCTGGGGCAGGAGCTATTTCTTCCCTGCTATTTGCTGAAGTTGTCTGCTAAATAGGGCAAGCAGAGAAATAAAGGCAAACTGCGGCAACCGTACGCGGGCTATAGTTACTAGAGCTCATAGGGTCTATGTCCCCCAGGGTACTGCCAGAATGTACCCTGGGTACGGTCCGGTATACCGGAACGTACCCTGGTAACTATCTGATATGGTTAGGGTTAGGGAGTAGGCGTAGGCGGCTCCCTATAGACTCGTTAGTGGAGTAAGCGAGGTACGGTCCGGCATATTAGATAGTACCAGGGTACGTTCCGGCAGTACCCTGGGGGACATAGACCCTCTCAGCATTACTAGAGCTAATAAAGGGGTAGTTTTTCTGAATGTGCCGATTTCATATTATTGTATGTTTTTACTAACTCTGTACCAAGTGCCCGTGGAGGCGATGTTCTCCGCGAAGGTACAGCAGAGCACTAATTGCACTTGGAACGTTTCAATAAAAATATGGTATAATTATATAACCACGAAATGTGTTCGCTACCAAAGCAATTTTAATCTGGGAGCTATGCTAGCATGTTATATAACAGCCAGCATGTTATATACATAACGAGTTATTTAACAGTACGCATGTTCTGCTATAGGGAAGGACTAATTATGATTTGCTCTGGGATATCTGGATCACTGGAATTTAAATGCTGCTGTTGTAGTAGGCCTACTACTGGTTTTTCAAGAGTGAAGTTCAGATTTACTGAAGAAATATTATTGATTAAGTAGCAATAAAAATGACTTTGAAAGTAAGTCGCTACGGCGTTGATGATAAACTTTACGTTATTATGTGAGTATTTCGCTGTGAGGTTACGTGAGTTTAGCCATGTTGTCTATTTGTCCATATCACCTAACACCCAGCACGTTTGACTGCGTCACGATTGACTACGGCACGAATTTTCTATGGTGTAATTAGTAAAAATTTTGTTGCCATTTTTTTTCATTAAAAGTAAGTACTAACGGGACTAAATGTATTATCAAATTCTTACCTCATAAGATTGTTTCTCAACTAGTTAAAAATCCCCAAAACCTGGACGATTAATCACTTGATATTATGATCCTGACATTAATTGCTTTTGCTTACTATGGGCTATGTATAGGTCACATCGAACAATATAGTAAAATAGGAAGTATAATGCAGCAATTTAACCATAAAAAGTGAACAGAATTACTTAATTACATTTCGTGAAAAAGTGGAAATGTTTTTTTTACTTTTACTATTTACGGTGACATAATCACTTTAACGTGGCCGCTCTACCACATCGACAGACTCTGCCCAGGCGCAGTTCATTCGAGCGATCTACCTCGTCTGTCATCGGCTGATCTCGACGTGGAAGACGGATCTCAACGTTTCCCTCGCCGCGCTCGAACTGCTGTCCGGCCTAGCCAAGATGAAGCTGAAACAGCAAGGTAGGTAGATGACCTGGTGTTTAATATGTACAGAATATATGATAAAATATATAATCAAGAGCCTATTAAGAGCCATAAAGGGTTAATGGGCTCTTGATATAATGTATAAAGTATAGAATATACATATGTATAGAATATATATGTATAAAGTCTGTTTAGTCTGTAACTGTTTAGTTTGTGTCTGTAAACTCTCTCGAACTGCTGTCTGGCCTTGCCAAGATCAAGATGAAGCTGAAAAACAGCAAGGTGCGTGGTCGCCGGCGGCAACGGCTGCGACATCCCGCAGATAGATATAGCCTGCAATGATTTCATGTTATATTGGATAATATGGATATTAATATAAAACAATCCATTCCTTATTAATTTTCCGCTCTGATATAAGTTGATAATACGAAAGCCCAACAACCCCCCGATTGATAGATAGCCTGCCGTCTAATGTGTAGACCCCTTTCGCTTCAAGTTTTCGGAGTTGCTCGAGCCTTTCAAGCGCTCACAATGTTTAGCATATTGTTTCCGCAAGTGGCTGTTTTAAGTCTGTTTGGTTTTCTGAAGTCGGCTGACTATGCAGTACCTCTCGTGTCAACACTGAAAATGTCAAAACTAAATTTAATTGTGGCACTGTAGTTTTAATAGTGTTAATAATGTAAATTACACATTAAAATGTAAAAAAGCTATTACCTTTACTCCATTATTTCGACTCGGCATCAATTTCAAAACACGTCGGCTCGTGAAATTCGTCAAATACCCAACCTCCGCCCCCGTCCCCACCCCAAATAATCACGGTGGTAAATCGATGGTCATTTCGATCACTTCAACCTCGCTTTGACCCCAAATCTTCCTGGCATTCTCCGCCGCTTCGCTTTCGTTCTCCCTTTGTTGTTTCCTCGCGTTTTCCGTGAAGCCACTGAGCGCACATATACCTCACATTGATTCCGAATCTCCCAGCTGCATTCGCCGCCGATTCTATTTCATTCGATCTCGGTGAGATTCTTCAGCTCAGTGAAGCTGCTAATTGCATCCTCCTCCTCTGCTGCAGACCTGCTGGAGTGTAAGCGCGCGGTGTGCTGGATCTGCGACTACATCGTCTACCAGTGCTCGCGGCCGCCGCCCGCGCACTCGAAGGACCTGCACTCGACAATCGTCGCCGCGTACCAGTGCGTCGCGACGTGGCTCGTCGACCACCACGAGCTGCTCGCAGACAAGGAGTGTCTCAACACGGTGCTGGAGGTCGTCGAGATGGGAATCTCCGGCAGCAAGTCACAGGTTGGTGATCGCGCGACAACGGCGACGATGGTGACGTTTGGTGGTGACAGTGATGGTGACAGTAGTGACAGTGACAGTGGCTGTGTGACAGTGACGTAGTAAATGACAATGAGGGTGACAGTAATGGCAGTGACATTGGTGATGACAGTGACGTAGTGACAGTGAGGGTGACAGTAATGGCAGTGACATTGGTGATGACAGTGACGTAGTGACAGAAGCCAGTGAGGATGACAGTAATGGCAGTGACATTGGTGATGACGGTGACCAGTAGTGACAGTGAGGAGACAGTAATGGCAGTGACATTGGTTGATGGACCGGTGACAGTAGTTACAGTGATGGTGACAGTAATGGCAGTGACATTGGTGATGACAGTGATGTAGTGACAGTGAGGGTGACAGTAATGGCAGTGACATTGGTGATGACAGTGATGTAGTGACAGTGAGGGTGACAGTAATGGCAGTGACATTGCAATGACGGTGACAGTAGTTACAGTGATGGTGACAGTAATGGCAGGGACATTCGTGGTGACGGTGACTGTGTAACAATGACGTGTGTTGTGGTGCAGCGCAGTGTGTGGTGTGGCATAGTGTTACGTGCTGTGCTGTGTGTGGTGTGGCACAGTGTTACGTGTTGCGCTGTGTGTGGTGTGGGCATAGGTGTTACGTGCTGTGCGTGTGTGGTGTGGCATATGTTACGTGCTGTGCTGTTGTGTGGTGATGGCCATAAGCTGTTAACGTGCAGTGGCTGTGTGTGGTGTGGCAGTGTTACGTCTGTGAGTGTGTGGTGTGAATAGTGGTTACGTGCTGTGGCTGTTGTGGTGTGGCATAGTGTTACGTGGCTGTACTGTGTGTGGTGTGGCAGTGTTACGTGCTGTGCTGTGTGTGGTGATGGCATAGTGTTACGTGACTGTTCTGTGTGTGCTGTGCGGCAGCTGTTACGGTGCGTGCAGTGTGTGGTGTGGGCAATAGTGTTACTGCTGTGCTGTGGTGGTGTGGCATTAGTGGTTACCGTGCTGTGTGTTGTGGTGTGGCATAGTGTTACGTGCTGTAACTGTGTGTGCGTGTGGCATAGTGTTACGTGCTGTGCTGTGTGTGGTGTGGCATAGGTGTTACAGTGCTGTGCTGTGTGTGGTGTGCATAAGTGTTACGTTCTGTGGCTGTGTGTGTGGTGGAAAACAGTGTTACGTGCTAGTGCTGTGTGTGTGTGCATAGTGTTACGTGCTGTGCAGTGTGTGGTGTGGCAATAGTGGTGTAACGTGCTGTGAGTTCGGTGTGTGTGGCATAGTGTTACCGATTCTGTGCTGTGTGTGTGTGGCAAGTCGTTACGTTGCTGTGGCTGTGTGTGTGTGGGCATAGTGTTACGTGCTGTGGCAATGTGGTAGCATCGCGTGACATAAGTTTACATGCGGAAGACGACAAGATTTGACCCCCGGTACGCTTCATCCTCCTCTTGAACGCAAATATCCAATCCTCTCCTGAACCAAAATATCCTCCTCCTCCTGAACCACAATAGCCTCCTCCTGAAAACCACAATATCCTCACTGCCTCCAGACCCAAAATGTCATCTTCCTCGCTGAAGCGGCAAAATAATCTCCTCCTGCACCAGAATCAACCTCCTGAACCAAAATGTCCCTCCTCCTGAACCAAAATATCCTCCTGAACCAAAAAATATCCTCTTCCTCCTGGAACCACAATATCCTCCTGAAACAAAATATCTTCTCCTCCTGAACAACAAATATCCTCCTCCTCCTGAAGCCAAAATATCCTCCTCCCCTCCTGAAACCATCAATATCGGCTCCACTCCTCCTGAACCCAAGAATATCCTCCCCTCCTGAAGCGCAAAATATCGCTCCTCTTCCTGATACCAAAAATATCCCTCCTCCCCTGAAGCGGCAAAATATCCTCCTCCTTCTGAACCCAAAATATCTCCTCCTGAACTCAAAATATCCTCGCTCCTCCTGAACCAAAATATGCCCCTCTCTCTGACCAAAATATCTTCCTCCTCGCTGCCTGAACCACAATATCCTCTTCCTGAACCAACAAATATCGCTCCTGAACAAAATATCCTCCTCGCTGAACCAAAATATCCTCCGTCCTGAAGCCAAAATATCCTCCTCCTCCATGAACACAAAAATATTCCTCGCTCCTGAACGCAAAATATCCCTCCTCCTCATGAACGCAAAATATCGCCTCCTCCTCCTGAAACCAAACTATCTCCTCTCTGAACCAAAATATATCCTCCTCCTCCTGAAGCCAATATCCGCTCATCCATGCGCTGAACCACAATATCCTCCTCCTCTTCCTGGACCAAAATATCCTCTTCCTTCTGAACCAACAATAACCTCCTCTTCCTGAAACCAAAATATCCTCCTGCGCGGTAGAAGCACAAATCACCCCTTGTTCTGGTCAGGAACCAAAAGCAGACAACGACCCTCCCGTCTACAAGGGAGACAAGGAGTTGAAGCCGGCGTCGATGCGCGTGAGAGACGCAGCAGAGGGTGCTCTCTCCTGCATGCTGGAGCTCGTCGGATCCTTCCCCCCGCCCAGCGGCCCCGAGTCCCTCAACTCTGAGCTCAACGAGGAGTCGCTGTTGAGGTGAGGCTCTACATTATTTTTATTTTATTTATTTTTTCGTCGACCAAGGTTGGCATGATGATGCTTTCTTGAATTATTATTATTATGTGTTAGGTATTGTTATATTATATTATATTATATTATATATATTATTATATTATTGCTTACTATAGTTCTATCTAAAAAACTCTTTAGTGTATAGTAACATATGCAATCTGTGAATGGCCATTGGTAAGGTAACTCTTTACTCTCAAGCTCCAGGGGTTTCTCCCCAGCTCGTGTCATTAATACGCTGGACTGTTCCATTTTTGCGTGGCAGGTACATCACTGCTAGTGTAGCTGTTTAATCTCT
>NW_014578157.1:42682-46158 GCF_000485595.1 Priapulus caudatus
AACTGTAAGTCAGCTTAGATGGCCACTTAGAGGTCAGCTAGATGGTCGCGCTTAGCATAGAATGGCATTAGCCAGTAGATGCGTTGCCTTACGCACTAGGATGGCCACTTAGCCACAAGATGGCCACCCAGTAACACGCACCGTTTCCATCATGCAACGCCACCGGCGTCCGGCAAACAATTTTTTCTCACATTTTTTTTCGGGCCGGGGTGTTTTCTCTCGCGCAGAAGATTAAAGAGCATCCCGACAGCTGTCGCGCTAGCACCGGTCCACCGAGGCCAGGGCGAGGGTGCAGTACGCGCCGATCCGGCCGTGCGCACGGAGTGTATCTCGTTGCAGCAAGCAGGGGTCAACTTCGAGGCGTATGCGTGAGGAAACGGAGACCGAGATAAAAAAGGTGCTGTCCACCCGCTGCGTGCGGTCAACGGACACTGCCAGGCCGCCGGGCGGGTGGTCTGACCACAGTTCCAGACGGGCGCGTCGTCGCTCTCTCCCACCTCGGCTTCTTCTCGCCTTGGAGGCCGCTCAAGGTCAGAGGTCAAGGTTCAAAAAGATGCGCGGGTTGGCGGTGGGCGGGGTGTTGGAGGTCATGGGTGGTTTATGCTGTGTGGGTGGGGTGGCGGGAGCGAAGAGTACGGGAATAAGTTAGGAAAGGAAAGGTCACAAAGTAGAATTGTGGGCAGGGCTGAATACAGTGATGCGAATAACATTTAACTAACTAACCTAAGAATCTTTAGGGTTTGTAAAATGCATACCTTCTAAATACTACAACAGCAACGCTTCCCCACCTATCTTTAACTATACACGATGGTCAAAAATCTCGAAACAGTTGTCGTACCCATCTTTTTTCGTCGTCATTCATGAAGCCGGCCAACAACAAACTCATCCTAATATAATATAATTATATATCATCCTAATCCAAAGGCATATTTGGAGAATTACGCAAAGTAAGAATAAGAAATAGGACTTACCACAAGTCGAAACTCATACCCACTTTCTTTGCTAACCATTCACAGCTATTTCCTCAGAGCCCCTCACTAGAAACAAACGGAGTGGCAGGCCCCAACTTGCATAAGCCCCTTATCCAGGCCTTCCATCTTTTATACTTTGATACAATTATATAGAATATATTTACATATTAATTAATTATATTGGGTATTTTATATTTATTATATTTTATATTTATATATATTTCAATTATTTATATTAAATTATTTATGGTTTTATTTCCACCGTGTTTTTTCGACAGAGTTCGGACCAACAAGTCCCCGTGCCGATCGCGCTCATCGCGCTGGGACTCTGGCCGCGACCGCGCTACACCGCGGACGTGACTCGCGCTCGACACACATGCTGAAGCCGCCACCAGCGATCACCCTGTTCGTTGTTACTACGTACGCAGTGGACAGAAGGAAGACGATACAACGCATATACTCGCTAAACGCCTGGTTAAGCGACCGACGCGGCGTGTGTGGGGGGGGGACGGGAGTTTCAGTCATGGATCAACGTCTGCTCTTTCTCCTTGGTTCCACTACTCTCTCCTTAGCTTCCACTACTTCTTCTTAGTTTCCTCTACTCGCTCCTTTAGTTCCACACTCTCTCCTTAAGTTCCCATCACCTCTTCTTAAGTTCCTCTTACTCGCCTCCTTAGTTCTCACTACTCACCTCCTTAGTTCCCACTACTCTCTCCTTAGGCTGTAACATGTAGGCTGACAGCTCGTACGTTTTTATCGGTTACGTTCCGTCATCACGTTCCTACATTCCGTCGTGATGTAGGGTGACTCGTACCTCATCTCGGTGGCTAGAAGAGCATCGACGACATTCTCTCTGATGCGGTGAGCGGCGGCGGCGGCGGTGGCGGCAAACGTTTGCTACTCTCTCCTTCGTTTCCTTTGGCTGTAACACGTAGTCCCTCCTTCGTTTCCTTTGGCTGTAACACGTAGTCCCTCCTTCGTTTCCTTCGGCTGTAACACGTAGTCCCTCCTTCGTTTCCTTCGGCTGTAACACGCAGTCTCTCCTTCGTTTCCTTCGGCTGTAACACGTAGTCTCTCCTTTGTTCCCTTCAGCTGTAACACGTAGTCTCTTCTTCGTTCCTTTCGGCAGTAACACGTAGTCCCTCCTTCGTTCCCTTCGGCTGTAACACGTAGTCTCTCCTTCGTTCCCTTCGGCTGTAACATGTAGTCTCTCCTTCGTTTCCTTCGGCTGTAACACTGAAGACCTGTGAGATATTCGCAATTATATGTCGTGAGCCATTCCCTCGTGTTTCTGATTATCATAGATAGATGGCGCCTGATCGTGGGGATATGTCGTTTATGTTGTTGTTTTCTGACGGTAGCCGGTCTGATGGTGAAAGATAGCATATAGCGATCTTATATATATATATATATATACATATATATAGCGATATAGATCTGCATATAGCGTTCTTTCATGCTTGTATTTATTGACGGTAGCCGGTCTAAGAGCGAAAGATTCTCATCTGCATATAGCAATTCTTTCATGCTTGTGTTTTCTGCCAGTAGCCGGTCTGAGGGCGAAAGACTCCCATCTGCATTTTCCTTCATGCTTGTGTTTTCTGCCCGTAGCCGGTCTAACTCTAATGGTAGAAGATTCCCATCTCTCCCTTCATTCATGCTTGTGTTTGTTGACGGTAGACGGCTGGAGGCAAGGTCGACCCTCACTTCTACGAGGTACTGCACTCGATGGGCTGGCCAGTGAACGTGCACCAGCATCCTGGATGGAACGGTCTACTGGAGGAACGATGGCTGCAGCAGGCCGAGTCAGGTGCGAGGCTATGCCTACGTGGCATTTCAACGGGAGAGACAGAGAGAGAGACCTTTAGTTCTGTCGTAGATGATCAGTCTTAGATGTAGAGCTGAAGTTTTTAACAGAGAATTAAAGAGGGGTTTTATGGTGAGTCGCACGTGCATGTGTATATGCTCAATGCAAGCAACTAGTGGGAAATTATTTATTAGCGAATCATCATTGGAAAATACGAACGTCCGTCGGTGCATTCAACATGGCACACACAATATATATATGTACATATTAGTCAGTTGCTATAAGCACTTTCTGTATGTAGGTGTATCAGAGAAAAGATGTTTAAACCCAGGGTCCCAAACTAAGATTGAGCCTTCACCATCCTGGTTAGCTCTACCGGTGTAGTCGCTTTGCTCCCGCTACAGGTTGGAAGCTAGCGCTTTGTAGCGGGGGCTACACGTGTAGAGCTGTATCCTCGTGTGTATCCCGTATTACAAGTTTACCGATGTGAAGATGCAAAGGCGCAGTCGACAATGACGCAGCGACGCGACGATGCAGTGAAGTGATGTGGCGCGATGACGCTAGGAGATGTAACGTCAGCAGGAGTGTCATAATATAGACTAGTATACAGTAAAAACCCGCGTATAAGAACATAGATTTTAAGAACATGTTAGGCTAAAATTTCCCATTTAGACCCCTTTACATAAGAACCTGTTTTA
>NW_014578157.1:47326-50107 GCF_000485595.1 Priapulus caudatus
GCGCTAGGAGACGTGCCTGTAGAGGGCGCTCGCGCTAGGAGACGTGCCTGTAGAGGGCGCTAGCGCTAGGAGACGTGCCTGTAGAGGGCGCTCGCGCTAGGAGACGTGCCTGTAGAGGGCGCTAGCGCTAGGAGACGTGCCTGTAGAGGGCGCTCGCGCTAGGAGACGTGCCTGTAGAGGGCGCTAGCGCTAGGAGACGTGCCTGTAGAGGGCGCTCGCGCTAGGAGACGTGCCTGTAGAGGGCGCTAGCGCTAGGAGACGTGCCTGTAGAGGGCGCTCGCGCTAGGAGACGCGCCTGTAGAGGGCGCTCGCGCTGGAAGACGCGTCTGTAGAGGGCGCTCGCGCTAGGAGACGTGCCTGTAGAGGGCGCTCGCGCTGGAAGATGCACCTGTAGAGGGCGCTCGCGCTAGGAGATGTGCCTGTAGAGGGCGCTCGCGTTAGGAGACGCGCCTGTAGAGGGCGCTCGCGCCTGTAGAGGGTGCTCGCGCTAGGAGACGCGCCTGTAGAGGGCGCTCGCGCTAGGAGACGCGCCTGTAGAGGGCGCTCGCGCTAGGAGACGTGCCTGTAGAGGGCGCAAATTTGTATTATGCGTACGAAATTCTGGTTGATCGCTATTTGATTATCGATTTTGACGTGAAATCTGTTGGAATTCTTAGTCAGTTGTGATTTTTGACTGACTGTCATCACCAGTGTTTGCAGCGATTGTCTGTAGAAAGCAAATATACAAAGGCAAAGTAACGACAGTGGCTATTTAGACGATTGAATGAATGAATGAATTATTGATTGAATGAATGAAATGAATGTCTAAATGGTTTATTTGGAGCCTTGCATACATACAGGTACACGTTTTTCTTGTCTCGATCTTTTGCTTGTCTTGGTAACATGTTCACAGCTTTTGGTATGTTTTTGCCTTGACATTATCTAATTAACTGTCTGCTGATGACTAACTGCTTGCTTTTAATTGTAGATGATTTTAACAACCTTCCTAGATAGTTGATTTTTTGCTGTCTGAGGCTTGAAATTGAGTTCAAGCGATTTGAGCTATACATCATGTAGAGGCAGTTGATTATTTCATTGTCATCGAACTTTCCCACTTCCACACAACACTCGTGCGACAGTCTTACTCTAGAAACATACTTCCACCCAACGGACGTACGACAGTCTAGAAACCCACGACACTATATATAGCTTGACTCGGATATCTCCTAATCAACGTTCGATATATAATTCAAAGATAGCGATGAGATAGAGACGGAGTCCAAATAACTGCTATCGCTCGATCGGCTCATCGAATCTTTCTGCGAAATCATATCAGAAAAATCACTCGATCGGTTGCACAGTTACGCGGACCAAACCTGGCTTCCTGGCGACACGATGGGTGAACGATTGATTATCTAAAGTTAGTTCAATCCTTTCCGCGCCTATATGGCGCATAGGGCGGTGCCTATCTCCGTTTCCGGAACCCTGAGGCCCCGCAGCTGCTTTCACAGTAAAAGCTACAGTAGGGGGTTGCACAGCACTGCGAGTTAACTTGCCACACTCTATCTTTATTTGCTGAATGCTAAGCAGAGAAGCCGTGTGTACCATTTTTCAAGTCTTTGGTATATGACCCGGCCGGGAGTTGAACACCCGACCTTCCACATGCGAGGCGAGCACAATTTGATTGTCTAGGAGTTGTGTTGTTCTGTGCAGTCAATCACGCGGCGGGCGACACGGGCACCGCCGCCGCGCGAGCCTACCTCGCCGCGCCGATGCGCGAAGATGGCGGCGGCGAGGACGAGTCGAACGCGGCGGACCACGTGACGGATCACGTGACGCAGCAGCACGTCGTTGCCGTGCCGACGATCGTCGAGCACGGCGAGGAGACGGATGGGCCGCCGCCGCCGCGCGACGACGAAGATTCCGGCGGTGGCGCCCTCTGCCCGTCACTCGGCACGTCGCCGATGGACGACGCGAGTCCTGACTCGTCCCCCGCCCCCGCCGCCCACGCCGCGTCTGCGACCCTTGACCTCGGCGGCGACCCCCAGCGGAAGCGCCACTCGAACCCGACCGCGTTCATAAGCACTATGAAGCGGATGCAGCATCGGCTGCGCAGGCAGCAGAGCGTGCCAGAGGGCGCGATGGTGTCCGTGAAAGGTTGGTGTGTGTGAGAGAGAGGGCGAGAGAGAGAGAGAGAGAGAGAGGGAGAGAAAGAGAGAGAGAGAGAGAGAGAGAGAGAGAGGGCGGGAGGCAGAGATAGAGAGAGAGAGAGAGGGGGAGAGAGAGGGAGAGAGAGAGAGAAGGCGTGCCCGAGGGCGCGATGGTGTCCGTGAAAGGTTGGTGTGTGTGAGAGAGAGGGCGAGAGAGAGAGAGAGAGGGGGAGAGAGAGGGAGAGAGAGAGAGAAGGCGTGCCCGAGGGCGCGATGGTGTCCGTGAAAGGTTGGTGTGTGTGAGAGAGAGGGCGAGAGAGAGAGAGAGCGGGAGGGGGAGAGAGAGGGAGAGGGAGGGAGAGAGGGGGCGTGCCCGAGGGCGCGATGGTGTCCGTGAAAGGTTGGTGTGTGTGTGTGTGTGAGAGAGAGAGAGAGGGAGAGAGAGGGGGCGTGCCCGAGAGCGCGATGGTGTCCGTGAAAGGTTGGTGTGTGTGTGTGTGTGAGAGAGAGAGAGAGGGAGAGAGAGGGGGCGTGCCCGAGAGCGCGATGGTGTCCGTGAAAGGTTGGTGTGTGTGTGTGTGTGAGAGAGAGAGAGAGGGAGAGAGAGGGGGCGTGCCCGAGAGCGCGATGGTGTCCGTGAAAGGTTGGTGTG
>NW_014578157.1:50117-51872 GCF_000485595.1 Priapulus caudatus
ATTTATATAAGAACATGTTGAGGCTAACTTGGAAAAATCTATGTTCTTATACGCGGGTTTTTACTGTAGTCACTGTATATATAATATAATATAGACTAGTATAGTCACTGTATATATAATATAATATAGACTAGTATAGTCACTGTATATATAATACTAGAGCACTCGGAGAGCACAGACCTCCGCCAAGGCAGCTCAATTCTCTCACTGTGAAAATTTTTAATAATTAATTAATTATTTAAATAATTAATTGGATCCGGATCACGACCAAAATGTAATCAATTCTAAGTTACCCCATTTCTGACTTATCCTGAAAATGTTATTAATTAATTAATTAATTGGATCCGGATCACCACCAAAATCTCATCAATTCTAAGTTAGCCCATTTCTGACCTAACCTGAAAATTTTATGACAATCCGTCCATAACTTTTTCAGTTAGGCTGTACACAAACAACCCACAAACCCACAAACAAACACTCAAACGAACAAACACACGCCGGTAATAATATAGACTAATATAGTCTATATTATGACGCTTCTGACGTCGGTTTGCTCGCGTTGCAGTCCGCAATGCAGCGGCGTGACAATGAGGCGACGTGACGGGATGCAGTGACACGACAATGATGCATTATGACGCGAGGCGACGCAGCACGGCGCGATGACACGATGTGACGCAGCACGGCATGACGACGCGATGTGACGCAGCACGGCATGATGACGCGAGTCGCGACGTGTGACGTCGGTTTTTCTCGCATTACAGTGAGCGCCGTGCGGGGCGGCCACCACCATCATCATCATCATCAGCAGCAGCAGCAGCAGCAGCAGCAGCAGCAGGAGGAGGGGCCGTACGACGCCGTGCGACAGATCCTCTACTGGGCCGACCATGCGACCGAGCTCGCCATCATCGCTCCGTCGCCGCGCTTCCTACACTGCCTCAAGCACGCCGACGCCCGTCCCCGCGACACAGGTAAGACCCGTCGCTGCCTCGCCCTGCTGGCAACGCGCCTGTAGAGGGCGCTCGCGCTAGGAGACGCGCCTGTAGAGGGCGCTCGCGTTAGGAGACGCGCCTGTAGAGGGCGCTGCTCTGCGCTAGGCAGACGTGCCTGTAGAGGGCGGCTAGCGCTAGAGACGTGCGCTGATAGAGGCGCGTCGGGCGCTAGGAGACGTGCCTGTAGAGGGCGCTCAGAGGCGCTAGGAACGCTGCCTGTAGAGGGGCGCAAATTTGTATTATGCGTAACGAAATTCTGGTTGATTCGCTATTTGATTATTCGATTTTGAACGTGAAATCTGTTGGAATTCTTAGTACCAGTTGTGATTTTGACGACTGTCATCAATCCCAGTGGTTTGCAGGCGATTGGTCTGTAGAGCAAGCAAATACAAGGCAAAAGTAAGCGACAGTGTGCTATTTAAGACGATTGAATGAATGAATCAATTAGTTGATTGAATGAAATGAATGTCATAAATGTTTATTTGGAGCCCTTGCATACATAGCAGGTACACTTTTTTCGCTTTGTCTCGATCTTATTGCTTTGTCTTGGTAAGCATGTTCACAGCTTTTGGTATGTTTTTGCCTTGACACTTATCTAATTAATGTCTGCTGATGACTAACTCTTTGCTTTTAATTGTAGATGAAATTTGTAACAACCTTCCTAGATAGTTGATTTTTTTGCTGTCTGAGGCTTGAAAAAATTGAGTTCAAGGCGAATTTGAGCTATACATCATGTACGAGGCAGTTGATTATTTCATATGTCATC
>NW_014578157.1:53306-57229 GCF_000485595.1 Priapulus caudatus
GTTCCAATATATCGAACCGTACCCAGGGTACCCTCCGATAGTACCCTGGGGGACATAGACCCTCTCAGCGTAAGTAAAGTGTACATTGTAGCTAATATGACATGATGAAACCTAGCATTGGGCACTTAGTAGCAGGTGATGACACAGGAGGTGAATTAGTAAAAACATGTGGCAGCATGGGTGGTGACACACACAGTGGTGGATAGTGGGTACATGTAAAATATTCAGAATAATATATTCATATATATATATATAAATAAAATATCCATTGACATTGAAGGGGAGGTGCGAAGTAATAAATAGGCGATACACTAGGCGATGACGCGTTAGGTGACATAGTATATAAGATTGTGAGTGATGCAACATGACAGGCACTCACCTCACCGCACCACACAGTGCACACCTGACACAACTCCTCTGCTGTGTTGTTCGCTATCCTTGTACGTGACAAGGAATACATCTGCACTGCTGCGTGGATGGGAAATGTAGATGACGTCATCGTATCATGCCATCCGGAGAACATGATATGCAAAGTTGACCGCGTTACATGACGTCACTCACTGTATCGTGTCGTCTTAGAACGTAATTTGCAGAGTTGATCTCGTTACGTGACGTCATTTTATCGTGTCACCCGGAGGGAGACGCACAAATTTTGTCGCGGTACATGATGTCATGGTAATTAATGTGCCACCCAGAGAAATTGTCATGAATTCGATCGCGTCAGCTGGTATCATCATACAATGTCCTCCAGAGAACATGATGTGTGAATTTGATCGCGTTACATTGTGTCATCGTTGTATCATGCTCATCCGGAGAACACGATGCGAAGGAAAGTTGATCCTGTCATCACTTTATGCATGTGTGCCCGCTTGCATGTCATTGCTCGTGCTGACCGCTAGTTGTAGCACTATATACACGTGCCTGGTTAATGTCTCCTAGCATTGTGATTGTGATGATAGAGTTGATGCTTTTTTGCAGCGAGTATGTATTTGAAAAACGCACTCGATTGCTCGTGCTTCGCTTGATTGCTTGATTCGCTTGAATTTTAAAAATTCGATCGTTTACTCAACGTTAGTTTGGCAGCGTATTAGGACTGCACGCTAGATTTGCGCGCCCGGGCCACAATTAAAAAAAACTTTGTTTGCCCTCACCCGACCCAGGCTGAAAAGTTTGGGTAGGTAGGTAGGCTTCTTTTTAGGGGGGGTCTTTTTACAAATTCAGCATGGTGTCTACATGTATGCTCCGGTGCGCTTGTGTGGAGATACCTTTTATATTGAATGTTTGTTTGGCTTGGTACATATAATGTATTGCCTACAGATTTATATAATGTACAGTGATACAATTTGTAAAAAAAAAAGAATGGGAAAGATCAATAAAAAATTTTGAGTCGGCCTCTTTTTGGCGGGTCGGTCGAGTGAGGGCAAACAAACAATATTTTTATTATGGCCCCGCTGTTTTGTGTTGTCGTTCGCTTCGCGTGTAGTGTGCATTTCTCGCCGACGGCGAATCAGCGTTGACACACGCATGGGTGTTAGAACACCGCATGCGTCCCTCGCTGGCTCTCTACTAACACGTCTCTTCCCGCCATGTTGCAGAGTTCCCATACGTTCCCTTGTCCAACTCGACCAGGACGCCAGCAGATGGCACTGCCGTCTCTGCCAGGTCTGCGCTACGCCTGGAGCTGGACCTGGAGAAGCAAAAGACTGATAAAGACAGGGTATGACGGATGCTTGCTCTGTTTAATTTGTATTATTCTCCTGCTTTTCTTTATTCGTCTCCTATTGATATTGTTCGTACATACAAAATGGCCGCGAGGGCGTGGAGCTGTGCATTGTGTAGTCAAATGAATGCTGTTAACGTTAGAGATGTAAGAAGCTAGATGTGCCTGAAAGGGACACAAATATTTTTTTTTTTCCCTTCTGATGTGATGGTATGTGACACATTTCATGCCCTGGTATGAAATTAAACGTGTTATCATGCATTGTGTTTTGTGGTCACGCGGTGGTGACCGTGGTGTACGAAGCGTAATATTCTTTGACTTATATACGACCTGACCCATGATAATACTACACAACACGTATCGCGAGATGGTATACAAAACATACAATGGTAGACAATCAGGAGTCTCATAATATAGATGCTATAGTGTGTCTATATTATGGCACTTCTGATACAAAAGAGCTGCTGCTGCTACTGCTACTGCTACTGCTACTGCTACTGCTACTGCTACTGCTACTGCTGCTGCTGCTGCTACTGCTATTGCTACTGCGACTGCTACTGCTGCTGCTGCTGCTGCTGCTGCTGCTGCTGCTGCTGCTACTGCTGCTGCTGCTGCTGCTACTGCTACTGTGACTGCGACTGCTGCTGCTGCTACTGCTGCTGCTGCTACTGTTGCTGCTGCTGCTGCTGCTGCTGCTACTACTGCTACTGCAACTGCTACTGCTGCTACTGCTACTGCTACTGCTACTGCTGCTGCTGCTGCTGCTGCTACTGCTACTACTGCAACTGCTACTGCTGCTACTGCTACTGCTACTGCTACTGCTACTGCTACTGCTACTGCTACTGCTACTGCTACTGCTACTGCTACTGCTACTGCTGCTACTGCTACTGCTACTGCTACTGCTACTGCTACTGCTACTGCTACTGCTACTGCTGCTGCTGCTGCTGCTGCTGCTACTGCTACTGCTACTCCTGGCACAATGTATATCGGGCAGTGATACGTTTTCCCATCTGTGAGCAGGTAGAGAGGATGAGCGACAGCCCGACTGCCTCGCCCGATCTCAACGCCTCCAACTCGATGCGGAAGAAGAAGCACTGGAGCCGGCAGCTGAGTGTCGTCGGTCACGAGATGAAGGTGATGCTCGTGTGGCTGGAAAGCTTCGAGGACAACGAGAGCTTCCCTGCAAGTACGTGGCTGTCTACGATCGAGGCATCCGTTGCCTCCCATGGGAGTACTCTTAGTTCACGTAGTAACAGTAAAAGGCGAATTTTTGATGAATGAATCTTTATACCAAAAATTTGAATGGTTGTCTGTTCGATATTCACAGATGAAGTGTTGAACTGCGTTAGTTAGAGGGAGAGCATGGTCAAGATTTAAGATGATTATTGTTAAACGTTTAAAATATCAGTATAATATCATCATCATTATGCGCAGGTAAGCACATGGTATTATATGCTATCACGTTCCCACCAACCGAAATTAATGTGCATACCACACGCGTCCCCATCGAGGGTAATGACTTCGCGACACAGACCAGCCAGCACTTCTCATACCCGCACTTGTGCTCAGGTTCTCTCTCTGTGTGCAGGGGTAGAAATTAACTTTTGAACAAGGGAGTCCGTTGACTCCCTACCCTATGAAAGAGGGAGTCCGCAGCAAAATGAGGGAGTCTGCAGTCTGTTAAATATATTAACAAAAATTGGGCATTTACTGAAACATGCCGCGAGGTCATGCTCTGGAACGAACTAGTTAGTATAGCAGAATTTTCACGGTGCCACACGGACTCCTGCACATGTCAAATCAGGGAGTCCGACAGTAAATCAGGGAGTATTTGACTCCGGACACCCCCGTTAATTTCGTATCCTGCTGTGTGTGTGCTTCAGGTGAACTGATGGCTGAGCTTAGCAGCCCGGAGGCGGCGCGTCCATGCGACAAGGACACATTCCTCATCTTCGTGCACGCGCTGCAAAGCGGACTCTTCCGCATCCACCTGCGTGGCGGCACTAGCAGCTCCGGCAGGTGAGGTCACACAGGGGTCACGCTGACCCACGAAGGTCGTGTAGGGGTAGAGGGGCACGCTGACCCACGAAGGTCGTGTAGGGGTAGAGGGGCACGCTGACCCACGAAGGTCGTGTAGGGGTAGAGGGGCACGCTGACCCACGAAGGTCGTGTAGGGGTAGAGGGGCACGCTGACCCACGAAGG
>NW_014578157.1:57239-59235 GCF_000485595.1 Priapulus caudatus
TGCTGCTACTGCTGCTGCTACTGCTACTGCTGCTGCTGCTGCTACTGCTGCTGCTGCTACTGCTGCTGCTACTGCTACTGCTGCTGCTGCTACTGCTGCTGCTGCTGCTACTGCTGCTGCTGCTACTGCTACTGCTGCTGCTACTGCTACTGCTGCTGCTGCTACTGCTGCTGCTGCTGCTACTGCTGCTGCTGCTACTGCTACTGCTGCTGCTACTGCTACTGCTGCTGCTGCTGCTGCTGCTGCTGCTGCTACTGCTGCTGCTGCTACTGCTACTGCTGCTGCTACTGCTACTGCTGCTACTGCTACTGCTACTGCTGCTGCTGCTGCTGCTGCTGCTGCTACTGCTGCTGCTGCTGCTACTGCTACTGCTACTCCTTGCACAATGTATATCGGGCAGTGATACGTTTTCCCATCTGTGAGCAGGTAGAGAGGATGAGTGACAGCCCGACTGCCTCGCCCGATCTCAACGCCTCCAACTCGATGCGCAAGAAGAAGCACTGGAGCCGGCAGCTGAGTGTCGTCGGTCACGAGATGAAGGTGATGCTCGTGTGGCTGGAAAGCTTCGAGGACAACGAGACCTTCCCTGCAAGTACGTGGCTGTCTACGATCGAGGCATCCGTTGCCTCCCGTGGGAGTACTCTTAGTTCACGTAGTAACAGTAAAAGGCGAATTTTTGATGAATGAATTTTTATACCAAAAATTTGAATGGTTGTCTGTTCGATATTCACAGATGAAGTGTTGAACTGCGTTAGTTAGAGTGAGAGCATGGTCAAGATTTAAGATGATTATTGTTAAACGTTTAAAATAACAGTATAATATCATCATCGTTATGCGCAGGTAAGCACATGGTATTATATGCTATCACGTTCCCACCAACCAAAATTAACGTGCATGCCACACGCGTCCCCATCGAGGGTAATGACTGCGTGACACACCAGCCAGCACTTCTCATACCCGCACGTGTGCTCCGGTACTCTCTCTGTGTCCAGGGGTAGAAATTAACTTTTGAACAAGGGAGTCCAACGGACTCCCTACCCTATGAAAGAGGGAGTCCACAGCAAAATGAGGGAGTCTGCAGTCTGTTAAATATATTAACAATAACGCATATGCATATTTTGAAGATTCATGCGGTTGCACGTCTGCCAAATTTTCTTTGGGCATTTACTGAAACATGCCGCGAGGTCGTGCTCTGGAACGAACTAGTTAGTATAGCAGAATTTTCAGGGAGTAACACGGACTCCTGCTCATGTAAAATCAGGGAGTCCGACAGTAAATCAGGGAGTATTTGACTCCGGACACCCCCGTTAATTTCGCACCCTGCTGTGTGTGTGCTGCAGGTGAACTGATGGCTGAGCTTAGCAGCCCGGAGGCGGCGCGTCCGTGCGACAAGGACACGTTCCTCATCTTCGTGCACGCACTGCAAAGCGGACTCTTCCGCGTCCACCTGCGTGGCGGCACTAGCAGCTCCGGCAGGTGAGGTCACGCAGGGGTCACACTGACCCACGAAGGTTGTGTAGGTGCACAGGGGCATGCTGACCCACGAAGGTTACATGTAGGGTTAGAGGGGCATGCTGACCCACCGAAAAGGGGTTGTGTAGGGTAGAGGTCACGCTGACCACACGAAGGCGTGGTAAGGGGTAGAGGTGGCATGCTGACACCACGAAGGTCAATGGTAGGGGTAGAGGGGGCACGCTGACCCACGAAGGTCATTGGTAAGGGTTAGAGGTCATGCTGACCACGAAGGTCATGTAGGGTAGAGGGTCACGCTGATCCAGAAGGTCGTGTAGGGATGAGAGGGTCACGCTGATCCGAAGGTCATGTAGGGGTAGAGGGTCACGGCTGGACCACGAAGGTTCGTGTAGGGGTAGAGGGGGCATACTGACCACGAAGGTGTGTAGGGGGCAGCAGGAACAACGCTGACCCAGAAGGTCGTGTAGGGCGAGGGGCACGCTGACCAGCGAAGGTCGTGTTAGGGTAGAGGGCATTGACTGAC
>NW_014578157.1:63256-84145 GCF_000485595.1 Priapulus caudatus
TCTGAATTACATATCATGAATCGGTCTGAAAAAGCGATATATGAACTGATATAAGGGTGAATTACATAAAAAAAAGATACTGAAACATAATCGAATACTAATATATGAAGCTAGCCATAAATGAATCAACACGCCCCATAGTAACACAGCACGTACAAATGCCACACACACGCAAGACCAGCACGCACGCACGCATGCACGCAAATTATATATGCGCAATAAAGCCCGACCATAGAAAGAGCAAAAATGCGCGCGCGAGAAAACAAAAGGGAGATGCGTGCGTGCGTGGCGTGCGTGCGTGCGCGTGCTGGTGTGGCAGCGAGTCACGGAAGGAGAGGGAGCGATGCTCTCACTCGATTCCTCAGCATTTCCTTCTTCCCCCTCTCGCGATAGTACGCCCACGGCATCGGTGCATGGTGAATCAGTCTACCAGGCAATGGCTGCTTTTCACTCGACATTTCACTCCCCAATCACAAAATTGGAGATACGCTAAGAACGCGTTATTACGTCACTAACACACAGACACACGCCACCCGGCGCGCACACGTACACTTGTATTATAGTGTAAACTGAAATTTTGTGCCGAAGGTGAAAAAGTTACGGCGAAATACGGTTCATTTTGCTGGCAAAAGTTTTCCATCTGACTGGTTGTGGCGATACATTTGAAAGAGAGGGCAAATGTTGACTCCGTAAATATCAATCGTTATTCCATTAATATTATGCGCTTTATAATTATTTACAACTAGATGCCGCACCGATTCAAATTCAACACTAGCATTTATCAGTCGGGTGTCATTGTGCCCTCATGATATATGACGATATGATGGAATGTGCGAGATATTTGAAGTCTATAAATCCGTCCGTTACCATATTACAAGACAAATTAAAGAAAGCTACAAGTCCGCCCTTCTCTCATCTCTCTCTCCCTCCTCCTCCTCTCTCTCTCTCATTCCTCTCCTCTTTTCTCCCGCCCCCCTCTCTCTCTATCCTCTCTCTCTCTCTCTCTCTCTCTCTCTCTCTCTCCCCCTCTCCTCTTCTTCTTCTTGCTCTCTCTTCTTTTCTTCCACCCCCCCTCTCTTCTCTCTCTCTCTCTCTCTCTCTCTCGCCGCATCCGAGTCTCGCCAAGCGTCTCTCTCGCTCCGCTCTCCACCTCGCTCGCTCTCTCTCTCTCTCTCTCTCTCTCTCCTCTCTCTCTTCTCCTCTCTCGCTCGCTCTCTCTCTCTCTCTCTCTCTCTCTCTTCTTGCTTCCTCTCCTCTTTCTCCTCTTTCCCTCTCCTCTCTCTCCTCTTCTATCTCTCTCTCTCTCTCTCTCATTCTCTCTCTCTCTTTCTTTCTTCCCCCTCTCTCCCTCTCTCTCTTCCTCTTCTCTCTCTTCTCTCTCTCTCTCTCTCTCCTCTCTCTCTCTCTCTCTCTCCTCTCTACTCATTCTCTTCTCCCTTTCTTGTTTGCCCTTCTCTCTCTCCTCTCCCCTTCTCCCTCTCTCTCCGCTCTCTCTCCCCTTCTTCTCTTCTTTCTCGCGCGCTCTCTCTCTCTTTCTTCCCCCCTTCTCTCTCTCTCTCTTTCTTTCTCTCGCTTTCACCCTCTCTCTTTCTCTCTCTCTCATTCTCTCTCTCTCCCTCTCCGGACCACACCCCAGATACCTCCACATCCCAGCCCAGATAATACATTCCGGAACGGTTTATTTCCCCAGGCCAGAAATAATAGTACAGGAATCACACGGAGAGCCATATAGGCAGCCGCGTTTTACGTGTGATTCGTCATATGTAGCGTGAATCTGCATCATAATCTACATGAGTGTATTCATAGCTTTTCCCCTTAAAATAGATACGACGCATTTGCCAGTTCGTGCCGATGACAGGCACTGCACGGTGTCTCCTCCTCCTCCTCGCTGGTTGTCAGCTTTCTATAACATCTCGGTTTGTTTACGTGGGATCGTGTTCAAGGTTGTGGAACGAACGCTAAGAATACTGCAAGTTACTGTGTAGCATCGCATGCGAAGCAGTCCTGCTACGATCTACGCTACTAGAGGTGACCACGTCGTGTGCACTAACGTTTGGACACTACAGCGAAGACATTGATGGCCAGTCCGTGGTTAATTGCCTTAGTGACTACGCTACTCGTCGCTCTTGCAGGTAATGATAGGAACATAGATAAAAGCGCATACGGTACAGTGTTCGGTGTGCGTTGTTCGTGCGTCGTGTGTTGTGTGTGTGATTGGTGGCGTGGCTGTCGTGTGTGTGATGTGGTGTGGTGTGGTGTGTTGTGTGTGTGATGTGTTGTGTGTGTGTGATGTGCGTGTGTTTAGTTGCTCCAGTGTAATCTAGTAAGCATACATAGTATATAATATATATATATATATATGTATATACATATATATATGTAGTGTACATACATGTAGTATCTATATATTGTATATGTAATGTTCATATGTATCGTAAATCAATCGCTATAAGAAGGAAAGGTGGTTGAAAGGTATTTATAGCAAATGGGTCATAAAAATGTTCCGTATATTTTAATCCGTATTATTCAGAGTTTTGCGCTTGCATGTAAGTTTTTTTTAACGGACTAGAAAACATCCTATGCTTAAAATATCACAAAGCGATTTGCTAAGATATTAATTATACCAACGATTATATAACTATATAGTAGCGATCTCTGACAACCCCCCCCCCAAAAAAAAACACATTTGATTCGTACAGGAATTTGGCAAAGCACTGTTTAATTCCTTTGTTCGTCTGATATGTCGCGCTGCGTGATGTAGTAGATGGTCCAACCGGTTTTGATGCGCTGTGAGCCTGGGAAGAATTAGTCGTGTCATCCCAGTGCGGAACTATTAAGCGCCTTCTATCTGCTTCTTTGTCATTTTTCTTGTGATGATTGTCCGATCCAAGGTCCGAGTAAAGCAGCAACGCATGGCTGTAAAATCTGCTCACTTGGTTTGTGCAGTCGGGTCAGGCATGTATAGGAACAGATAACATCAGGGAAGGATGAATACCTCACCTAGGAATGCTAACCTACTCTATTATAAGCGCAGACATCCCGTCAAAATTCGTTCCAATAAAATATCATCGTTTTTATGTCGGAGTTCACGTTGAACATGCGAGAGTATTTAATGCTATTCGCGTTACGAAACGCTTTATATACGTTTAGATCATTTACCGCCTCTTGATATCATAGAGGAAATTTACTTTTATTCACCGCGTGCTATTATACTACATCCATTCAGGATTAGATCATTTACCCTATCTTGTTATCATAGGGGATATTTCCTATTTTCTACACTTGATTTATTGTGTTTTCACGTAGTTGTTATTAAGGTGCTGGTTGTCGTGGTTATTATGTAGTCTGTACACGTTGTAATCAACACGTAATAGTAGCGGCACTAGATAGCAATATGTTGTTGGAATAATATGCCGATTTCCGTTTAGGTATATACGTGTCATATCAACGCGATACCCCAGCATCCTATCTGCGCAAAACCACCGCTGAGCTCCGTACAGACTACGACTATGTTATTGGTAAGAACCCATCGCTATGCAAAAATCTCCATCTTTATCAACATAGTATAAAACCCCAGTATATACGTGTAATATCAACGCGATAGCCCAGTATTGTATCTACGCAAATCGCCCGCTGATATCCGTACAGACTGCGACTATGTTATTGGTAACAACCTATCGCCATGCAAAGATGCAAAGATCATCTCCACCGACATCAACATTATATAGAACTCCCTTGAAACAACATCGTAACAACAGGAGTATCATAATATAGACAGTGTCATAATAAAGACAGTGTCATAATATAGACAGTGTCATAATATAGACAGTGTCATAATATAGACAGTGTCATAGAAGGTCGTGTAGGGGTAGAGGGGCACGCTGACCCACGAAGGTCGTGTAGGGGTAGAGGGGCACGCTGACCCATGAAGGTCGTGTAGGGGCAGAGGTTATGCTACACTGATAAAGGTCATGTAGGAGCAGGTGAGGTAACGCAGGGGTCGCACGGTAACCCACGAACGTTATACGGGAGATGGAGTTTCCTAGATAAATGAAAGTTGTTGGAGGGGAGGGAGTCGGTTAGATCGGTGAAGGTCATGTGGTGAAGGCAGCAGTCTGCTACACTCGTAAAAGTCGTGGGGGGAGTCTACTGATCCAGTATGGTATATGTGAGTGGGATCTGACCGTCTGTCAAAGAAACGTTGGTGTCTTTGAACGCCGGTTGAATAAAAATCGAACAATTGTTGAAACTCCATCAGTGTACCTTTCTACTGGTGTACAATGTGGTTCTATATGAAGTACAAGCCTTCTTGAAGAAGCCAGAAGGCACATCATGCTTATGTAAGGAACGTAGATTGTAGTCTGTATCGTCTGACCTGAAGAGAAGAGAAAAAGCAACACTCCCAATGTCTCAAAAATCTATATCTCTAAATCTTAACGTCCGCCAATATGTCCGCTCTCTGATGATGCCCCAACCTTTCACGAGCATCATCCATGTGCACACGTGTGTTTCAGGATCTCCATGGCAACGCCACTAGTTGACGGCATGCTCGTAAGCAGGCGAACTCTGGGCATGCTCGTTCGGCAGACGACAGTGAACATGCACCGCCGGCGTCGCCTCGACAGTGACATGTGAGTATGCGGTATTCGCCGTCGTGGGTTGACTAAAGTCTCTCTAGTTTTTTGAGTGGATGAACGTGTTAGAATGACTAGCCGAGTTTTTTTGTTAAATGTTCTGCTTTTTGCAGTGAGATACTTGCGAACGAATTGTGCTTCTATTGTTGGTAGTTTTGTCTCATTGTTTTTGTTTTTTTTCGGAATCAGAACAGCGGCCATATTTCGATTCTATTTGTGTGTTGAATTATTTATAATTATGAATGTGATAGCTATCAATTAATAATTAAAATAATTCGTAATTTAGTGTAAATTAAGTTAGCGTAGTTGATTGCCTTCTTCCAACTCTGTGACCTTTGTCTGTCAAGCTACCATAATCTTCTATCCCAGCACTTTCTTTTCTATTTCAATTACACAGGTAGCGTATTCTTAACAATTGCTATTGATATTACTATATTATTATATGGCTTATGAAGATGTAGGTCCCTGAAGGTTTACCCTGGAATCGTTGGATACTCGAAACCCTCTTTCTCCTTCTCTCTGTCTCTTGTCACTAATTGAATGCCTCAAGCAAACCAATCCTTGCACCGTCTGTATCCGATAGCTGATATCTGTGCCTACATCATCTGTGCTAGGTAGCTTCACTAATCAGCATCTGATTTACCTGCCAGGTATCAGCCGCCTCACGTGAAGCGGAGACTGAAGATACAGGAAATCGCCTTGCGCTACCGCAGCAAGCTGGCCGGGCCGGAGTTCTACGCAGCGTTGTTTGACAACGTCACCCACATGCAGGAGAGCATAGTGTGAAGAATGAAGGAAGGAAACATGGCGCTTACTCTAGCATGCTGATGGGACCCGAATTCTAGGTTATAGTATTCGGCATTACCACCCATGTGCAGGGAGAGCATAGTGTGAAGAATGCAGAAAACATGGCGCTTACTCCAGCACGCTGGTGCAACCCGAATACTAGGTTATACTATTCGGCATTATCACCCATGTGTAGAGTGAGAATAGAGTGAGGGAGGGATGCACAAGATATGGCGCTACTCTAGCAAATTAGCATCACACGAATTCGATACAGTCACGATTTTGTTTCTGTTTGCATTATACACGTGCTAATAATAACATGGAGTTCTAACTATACCCAGTAATGAAAATAGATTCACTTGAATCTTCGCATACGTGTATATTTTTGTGTGTGTGTGGGGGGGGGGTGACTGTGATGCCTGTTTGTGGTTTTATTTGATGTAGGTGATCTTTGTTTATGGCCCTTGATCATGTATTTGCGATACAAAGAAACTGTTGTTAAACTGTTATAAAGAATGTATATACAAGTGTATGTATATGTGTGTGCGTGTGTTTTATTTGCCTTATTATTTGCATTATTGCGTGTCGCTATTTTTGGCCAACTGTACAGAATATTAATAACTCATTGAACGTACATGAGAATGTATATATATATATGCAATAAATGTATATAGTAGCTATAATTATGAATAAGTGCATGGTAACGTTAATTATATAAATTAAGTTATTCGTATATATGATGGCGCATGTCCTCTTTGCGTAAGCGGTGGTGGTACGACAACCTATTGCCTGGCAACGTAGTGACCTGTGAGTCACATCACCTCTCCCGCAGGACTCGTTGCCAGGTTGCTCTTAATTCTTGTTTGATATCTTAGAGATGTAATGCAAGGTATATACAATAATCTCCATGCTCAGTGTAAAATGACAATTACCTTCTAGTTTCTCCTTTTGGTTTTCAGGCCACATTTGCACGATAAAGCCCATCAAGAAGAATATATCAGTTACATTACGAACAATATATAATTTTATGAAGACTAATATGTTCCTAATGACGCACATCTCGATATGCATATATTAATATCAGATGTCCATAGCGGGGAGTGTCATTAGGAATAATGTATCTGAGTATGCTGTTTATATAAAAATTTAATATATAATTGATAATTATAATGAGCACTGATGACGTCTTCATTTTAGGTGGGCGAGCTATTTTCACATGTACGTGCTGGATGTTGATTAGACGTCTGTAATAAACCCTGCTTCTTTATCAATAAACGTGTAAATCGTGTTTTCCTTTAATTACATTCATCATGAATATGGTCTGATAATAAGAGTGAGTCACATAAAAAAAAGAGATTACTGTAACGATATTGAATACAATATATGAAGCTTATGGCCTAAATGATCAAACACGCACACATAAGTAAGCACGCACGTACAAATGCACACACACGCATACACGCACGCACACACGCACGCACGCACGCACGCACGCATATTAAAGGCGCAATACATAGCGCCCGAAGAAAGAGAAAAATTGCGCGAGAGAGAAACAGAGGGGGAGAGTGCGTGCGTGCGTGCGTGTGCGTACGTACGTGCGTGCGTGTGCGTGCGTGCGTGTGTGAGAGAGAGAGAGAGAGGCCTTGGTGAGAGTCACGGAGAGGGAGAAGGTGAGCGAGTGCTCTCACTCGCTTCCCCTCAGTATTTCCCTCCCCCTCTCGCGGATAGTATCGCCCACGGCATCGGGTGCATGGTGAACAGTTAGCCAGGCAAATGGCTGCTTTTCAGCCTCGACATTTTCACCCCCAAAATCACAAAATGTGGAGATACGGCTATAATACGCGTTATTACAGTCACGTAAACACACATACACACACGCGACCGGGCGCGCACACGCTGGTATGGGTGCACGCACGCGTGCGCGTGTATTATAGGCGTAAATTGACATTTTGTGCCTCGAAGGGTGAAAAAGTTACGGCTGAAATACGTTCATTTCGCTGCAAAAGTTTTTCCATGCTTGACTGGTTGTGGGCGATACCATTTGAAAGAGGGGGGCAAATTGTTGCGTCCGTAATATATCCATCTGTGTTATTCCATATAATATTATGCGCTTTATAATTATTTTTCACACTAGATGGCGCACCGATGTCAAAATTCAACATAGCATTTTCTCAGTCATGATGATGCCCCTCATGATGATGATGACGATGATGATGGTGATGGTGGCGATGATGATTTTGAAGTCTATAAATCCGTCCGTTACGCATGTACAAGACGAAATTATAGAAAGCTACAAGGTCGCCTCTCTCTCTCTCTCTCTCTCTCTCTCTCTCTCTCTCTCTCTCTCCATAATCTAGAGCAGTGTCATGAATATGAGTGTCATAATATAGACAGTGTGCATGATAATAGACAGTGTGCATAATATAGACAGTGTATAATATAGACAGTGTCATGATATAGAGTGTGCCCATAATAAGACAGTGTCATGATATAGACAGTGTCATAATATAGACAAGTGTCATGATATAGGCAGTGTCATAATATAGACAGTGTCATGATATAGACAGTGTCTAATATAGACAGTGCCATGATATAGAGTTCATAATATAGACAGTGTCATAATATAGACAGTGTCATGATATAGAAGTGTCCATATACAGAGTGTCATAATATTACGAAGCAGTGTCCCCCCATAATATAGACAGTGTCATGATATAGACAGTGTCATAATATAGACAGTGCCATGATATAGAGTGTCATAATATAGACAGTGTCATAATATAGACAGTGTATAATCTATATAGACAGCTGTTGATAATATAGACAGTGTCATGATATAGACAGTGTCATAATATAGACAGTGTCATAATATAGACAGTGTCATAATATAGACAGTGTCATAATATAGACAGTGTCATGATATAGACAGTGTCATAATATAGACAGTGTCATGATATAGAGTGTCATAATATAGACAGTGTCATGATATAGACAGTGTCATAATATAGACAGTGTCATAATATAGACAGTGTCATAATATAGACAGTGTCATCGATATAGAGTGTGCCTAATATAGACAGTGTCATGTAAGACAGTGTCATAATAATAGACAGTGTGCATAATATAGACAGTGTCATGATATAGAGTGTCATAATATAGACAGTGTCATGATATAGACAGTGTCATAATATAGACAGTGTCATAATATAGACAGTGTCATGATATAGAGTGTCATAATATAGACAGTGCCTGATATAGAACAGGTCAATATCCTATAAGACAGTGTCATACATATAGACAGTGCAATGATATAGAGTGTCATAACTATAGACAGTGTCATGCTATAGTACAGTGTCATAAATATAGACAGTGTCATGATATTAGAGTGTCATATATATAGACAGTGTCATGATATACGAAAGTGTCATAATATAGACAGTGGCCTGTATATAGAGTGTCAATAATATATAGACAGGTCATAATTATAACGACAGTGTCATAATATAGACAGTGTCATAATATAGACAGTGTCATGATATAGAGTGTCATAATATAGACAGTGTCATGATATAGACAGTGTCATAATATAGACAGTGTCATGATATAGACAGTGTCATAATATACCGACAGTGTCATCGATATAGAAGGTCGTCAGTAATATAGACAGTGTCATGATATGACATTGTCATAATATACGACAGTGTCATGATATAGAGTGCATAATATATGACTAGTTGTCTGATAATAGACAGTGTGCATAAATATAGACAGTGTCATGATATAGAGTGTCATAATATAGACAGTGTCATGATATAGAGTGTCATAATATAGACAGTGTCATGATATAGAGTGTCATAATATAGACAGTGTCATGATTATTAGACAGTGTCATTAATATGACAGTGTCATAATATAGAGTGTTTCATAATATAGAGCGAGTGTCATGAGTATAGAGCAGTGTCAAATATAGACAGCTGGCCAATGATATAGA
Source organism: Priapulus caudatus (assembly GCF_000485595.1). Classification (NCBI taxonomy): domain Eukaryota; kingdom Metazoa; phylum Priapulida; class Priapulimorpha; order Priapulimorphida; family Priapulidae; genus Priapulus; species Priapulus caudatus. The sequence goes on from NW_014578157.1 coordinate 72,668, forward strand.
GTGTCATAATTATAAGACAGTGTCATGATAATACGACAGTGTCATAATATGAGCAGTGCCATGATATAGAGTGTCATAATATAGACACGTGTCATAATAAATAAGACAGTGTCATAATATAGACAGTGTCATAATATAGACAGTGTCATAATATAGACAGTGTCATGATATAGAGTGTCATAATATAGACAGTGTCATGATATAGACACGTGTGCTAATAAGCTGTGTCATGGATAGTATAGACAGTTGTCATATATAGACAGTGTCATGATATAGAGTGCTCATTAATATAGACAGTGTGCATGCATATAGACAGTGTCATAATATATGGACAGTGTCAGGATATAGACAGTGTCATAATATAGACCAGTCTGGCCATGCCATATAGAGTGTCATAATATAGACAGTCGTTCTAACTATAGCAGTGTCATAATCATAAACACAGTGTCATAATATACGACAGTGTCATGAATAGACAGTGTCATAATATAGACAGTGTCATCGATATAGAGTGTCATAATATAGACTAGTGTCATTGCATATAGACAGTTCGTCATAATAATACGACAGGGTCATAATCATAGACAGTGTCATGATATAGACGTGTCATAATATAGCAGTGCTCAATGATATAGACAGTGTCATAATATAGACAGCGTGTCATGATATAGAGTGTCATAATATAGACAGTGTCATGATATAGAGTGTCATAATATAGACAGTGTCATGATATAGAGTGTCATAATATATAGACAGTGTCATGATATAGACAGTGTTCATGATATAGACATTGTCATAATATATGACCAGTGTCATGATATACGACAGTGTCATAATATAGACAGTGTCATAATTAAGACAGTGTAATGCATGCACGATATAGAGTTCATGCTAGTTGGCTGTATATATAGAGCAGTGTATATGATATAGAGTGTCATAGATATATGACAGTGCTCATGATATAGAGTGTCATAAATTATAGACAGTGTCATGCATTATAGACAGTGTCATAAATAGTAAGCGTCATGTGTCATGATATAGATCAGTGTCATAATATGACAGTGTCATGATATCAGAGCTGTTCCAACTAATATAGACATGTATGCCAAGAGTGTAATAACAGTGCGTATAGATATGAGTGTCATAATATAGACAGTGTCATGAATAAGACAGTGTCATAATATAGACAGCTCAAATGCCATGCATATTAGAGTGTCATAATATAGACAGTGTGCATAATATAGACAGGTATAGACAGTGTCATAATATAGACAGTGTTCATGATATAGCAGTGTGCATAATATAGACAGTGTTCATGATATAGAGTGTCATATAATAAGAAGTGCCACTGATATATAGAGTGTCATATATAAGACAGTTCATAATATGTACAGCTGTCATAAATATAGACAGTGTTCATAAGTATGGACAGTGTCATAATATAGACAGTATCATAATATTAGACAGTGTCATAATATAGACAGTGTATAGACAGTGTCATAATATAGACAGTGTCATGATATAGGAGCTGTCATATATAGACAAGTGCTATGATAATAGAGTGTCATAATATAGACTAGTGCCCATGATTATAGAGTGTCATAATATAGACAGTGTCCAATTAATATGGACCGTGTCATAATATAGACAGTGTCATAATATGCGACAGTGCATTATGCGTCCATAATATAGACAGTATCCCTAATATAGTACCAGTGTCATAATAATTAGACAGTGTCATGATATAGTGTCAGAAAGATGTCATAATATTAGCACAGTGCATGATAATAGAGTGTGCATAATATAGACAGTGTCATGATATAGAGTGTCATATCAATAGACAGTGTCATGATTGCATGTAATATAAGACGTGTCCTGTAAGTCATATATGACAGTGTCACTGATAATAGAGCAGTGTCATAATATAGACACGTGTGCATGATATAGAGTTGTCTAATATCAGACAGTGCTCATGCATATAGAGTGTCATAATATAGACAGTGTCATGATATATAGAGTGTCATAATGATAGAACAGTGTCATGCATATAGAGTGTCATAATAAGACATGTATGATGAGGTCAAATTGACAGTGTCCCATGATATAGAGTTGTCATAATATAGACAGTGTCATGATATAGAGTGTCATAATATAGACAGTGCCATGATATAGTCTATATAACATATTACTCGTATTTTTGTTAATTCGTGGCTTACACATCAGCGTTGCAATGCCACGCTACAAACATCGTCAATCCCTTCTGGCCAGTTAAAAATACTAAATAGGCGGAAGCTAAGCCACATGTTAAAACTCGAACATGCGCTTCATTAACACCGGAATTAACGCTATGTATGATCAATTGTTTTATTCTCAGCTGGAGGTGGTACGGCGGGTTGTGTGCTGGCCGCGCGTCTATCGGAGGACTCGGACAGCACCGTGCTACTGCTGGAGGCGGGAGGCAGCGAGCTAGAAGACTCGCTGACTCGCTGGTTGACGCGTCTGCCAACTCTAACCCCGTCTCTCATGCTGCTGCCTCATCTGTCCTGGCAATACAGGACCGTGCCGCAGGCACAGGCAGCATACGGATTCACTAACAAAGTATGTAATCCATTCGAAGTTGACTAACGGCAAAATTCTTCGAGGACATTGCCACGGGCTCTTTCTAGCGCTGAACACTTACAGCATTGCTACGGCCAATAATATGATTACTTAATATCTACTTAATATGATTTCTCGATGTCTACTTAATATTATTTAATGTACCCAACGTCTACTTGGTTGCTTGATCTTGATCTTGATATGATACATAGACAGTAACAGATTCTGGCGTGGCGTCGGCGGAAGTCGAGAGAGGGCTGCCTGTTTAGTCACAGTTTAGGCTTGTTTGTTGCTTTTGCTTGCTCTTTTTTGCTTTATTGTTTTTTTGTTGCTGTATTTTCTATTTGTATTGCACTCTCACAGCAGATAGCGTGGCCCGCGGGCAGGATGCTAGGAGGCAGCAGCGCCACCAATTACATGCTCTACACACGCGGCCTCTCCACCACATACGACGCTTGGGCAGCAGGGGGCGCCACCGGCTGGAGTTATGCCGACGTGAAGCCGTTCTTTGAAAAGGTACATGGGCGTTATCATCCGTGAATCATACAAGAGAACTACCGTTTTTCGTACACGCTGCTGATACAGGTTCAAATGTTTGGTTAAACCTCGTGTTATTGTTGGATGTGATATATATGTAACATTTTTTAATTATTTTGCGTAACCATATATTACATAGTAAGCACTTTGTGCAACCAAGAATTCACGTATATTTACAATTCATTAACTATGCCGTTACAGACTGCGTGTTAAAAGTAAATACATTCATAGTTATCTGTACATTTCGTGTGGTTAGCGATTTATTGTCATGAACGTTTAAACTAATGACTTACTGTAGGCCTACTATAATTTCCGATCTCAGGTTGAGCAGGTCATCGAGTTAACGCCAACGAGCGCCACCTACTTTCAGACACTTACAGACGCCTTCCTCGCTGCTGGCAAGGTGCGTATCACCCAGTCCCCTCCGTCAAACATAAACAACTCGCGGTCCAGTACCAGCCAAGATTAGCAATTATATAGCCTGGTACAAATAGTTCTATTTGTCTACAGTGTTAAACATATGCAGTCGATGCGTGTCTAGAATACATATGTTCATAACAGATACAATAAACATGAAATCGAGAGCTAATAATACATGTAATAATACATGTAATAATACATGTAATAATACATGTATTACTAGATCTTGATGAACTTTGCATTGGTATTAAAAGCACAATTAACGTCATATAATAGCTGTATCAGCTATATGTTTTCTTGTCGAGAGAGAAGTTGTGATCATGAGCAATAAACCATATATTTATGCTCATGTAATAATCATGTTACCGTGGATACGCATATCACTGACATAGACTTTTCATAGGGGGGAGAATTTGATAATGCTCCTTTTATAAAGTTTTTGCAGAGATCGTATTCTAACGGACGGGCCAGCATTGGTGACTTTTATCAGTTGAGTTCAGCGATGGTAGACGGTAAAAGGTGGCATGCGGGTATCGGATATCTATTCCCCGCACTGAACAGACCGAATCTACACGTAATGACACATGCACACGTGACGAAGGTACGCTGATCAATGACCTAATTAATCAAAAGTGATTCATTAAATTAGTTACGAAACATTTAACATTTCTCATTGATAGTCTTACTAGAGGTTGAGCTGGTACAAAACGAAGACAAACATAGAGAGATCAGTGGAAAGTACTATTATGAACTGTCGTTCTTGCATGTTACTACAGTTTAGTTAGGTATTTAGCCGACTTAAGTTAACGCTAAGCCAGCCACCAGGGTAATTCCTAGACCACTGCACGCAGAGGCTAATCTCATCCTGGTGTTCCGTCAAAAAGATTGGTGGTGTCGGAAAAGTTCCGCGTGCGTTTCAGAGCGTTCTGACGGGTGCCTTAGCACGAAGCTTGCCTCTGCGCGCGGAGGTCTAGTAATATCTCCATGCAGGCACCCCGCGGCAGATGCAGTACTAGGATGACAATCACCGACCCCACGTCATTAGCTGTTGCCATTACTTATATTACACAGATAGTAATCACGTTAGTAACGTGAAACCGTGCTATGTCGTTCGCGTCCTTCCGCAGTGTCAGCCTGTTCTGCTAGCATCTATGACAAATACGACATACGCATATACGCTCTCCTATGACACTATTTGTCATAGGAATTCTTTCTATGACAAATATTGTTGTATGTGTTGTGCGCATCATTGGAGTTTAGGAGCGCTATTATGAACGCAAGCAGTGAATTTCAGCTGTAAAGTGGAACGAAGTTGACTCGCCAATATTTGTCATATGAAGAATCTTCCTATGACAAATAGTGTCATAGGAGAGCGTATATGCGTATGTGGTATTTGTCATAGATGCTAGCAGAACAGGCTGACACTGCAGAAGGACGCGACCGACATAACACGGTTTCACGTTACTAACGTGATTACTATCTGTGTAATATAAGTAATGGCAACAGCTAATGACGTGGGGTCGGTGATTGTCATCCTAGTATATTACACAGATAGTAATGACGTCAGTTACATGAAACCGTGTTATGATGGTCGCTAATTCCTTCCGCAGTGTGAGGTGAGGTCCACCCAGCCCCATTTCCTTCTTCTAGTAATTAGCTATTGCTAGTACTTATATCACACGGATAGTAATCACGTTAGTTGCGTGAAACCGTTTGTCACATGTGATGTAGGTCAACATCGACGGCAAGCGGGCGACAGGTGTCAGCTTCCAGACGCAGAGCGGCGAGGAGGCGGTCGTCATGGCAACGAAGGACGTGATCGTGTCCATGGGAGCTGTCGGTTCGCCTACCCTGCTGATGCTGTCCGGGATAGGCCCCCGAGCACACCTGCAATCACTCGGAGTTTGTATTTAATGGCACGATCATCGCATATGCTACTGTCATCGACGATGTATCGAAGCAAGTCTTGTTGATCGAATCCGTGTTGATAGCGTATCTCAATGACGCTTAGGAAATAAATAAATGCTAATGAACACCAACTTACTAATATGCTCATTTTGCGCAGAAATAACCTTGTAGCTCAAAAGAATCGTTTGCTCGTCCTCAAGCACTTTTTGAGGCCGAAAAAACAGTCAAACCAACATTTGCTAGACATAGATATATGCACGATGTTTTTTCGGCAAAAAATGACGAGATGCCATCTAGTGTGCGTAGAGGTGGTAGTCTATACTCACTGCAATACACGAATATAAGATTATATAGAAGAATATACTAGAATACCGAATATAACTTACCCTTAATTAACTCAAAGCTACCAATACATGGAAAATTGCGTAATAAGTGGAATACTGCAACTCTGGGGGACTCTAACGACGGATGTCTTTATATGATCGCAGATCGAGGTAATTGCAGACCTGCCGGTTGGACAGAACCTTCAGGACCATCTGTTCGTTCCCGTGCGAGTTACGCTCAACACAAGCGTCAGCTTCACCGAAGCCAAGGTGACCACTGTGAGCGAGCTACTCAAATACGCTCTGCTAGGCACAGGTAAACTATATATCAGAAACCTCATATAGTACCTAATATATATATATATATATATATATATATTATAGTAGGTATATAGGTACCTAATATAGTCAGAGACAATCGTAAGCACTCAGCTTAGGTCTCAGGTCTTATTCGCCCGATATGATTATACCTGGAGTGTCATAATATAGATATAATCATAAGAGATTAGGGACATAAGACATATAGACATAATCAATATTATGTCACTCCTGATGACATAATGGCTTACTTCGCTCTGTTGAGTACGGAAAATATCTATTGTATTAATAACTCTGTGATGCAGATGGAGATGCATTGATATTATCAGGAGTGCCATAATATATATTAGACCTAATTAATAATCTATATATTAATAATTATAATATATGCAATTATAATATATTATAATTAAATATTAATTAGTTAGTTAGTTCGTTAATTAGTTAATTAGTTAGTTAGTTAGTTAGTTAGTTAGTTAGTTATCCCTCGTAGATGCCTAGATGGCACATAAGGCAGTGACAAGAGATCTCTAGAATTTACAATATATATAATTATAATATATATAAAATTATAACTACACCCCAGCTATTATCACTGAGATGTGATTGGCTAATGATACACGCCGCCATCTTGTTACTACAGGTATGCTTACCGAGTCCGTGGGCATGCCAGCAGCTGGGAGTGTGAAGCTGGGAGATGAATCCACGGCCGAGCTGTTTCTTTACCTTCTCAACATCGGCTCTACGTCACGTCTGTACCAGCTTATCTCAGGATTAAGCGAAGAGGTATGCAGTAAAATCAGGAGTGTCATAGTACAGAGTCTATAATATTATTATGACCCTCCTGGTAGAATCACACCATGTAGTGAATCAGGCTCGTAGCGAGCCTTCCAGTAGAGGGTAAGTCTTTTCCATCAAAAGGTAGAGCTTTGGAGCCAGCCTATTTAGTCTGCAGTGGCGGATCCAGGATTAGAAGAGAGTATAGCGCCTTAGACAAGTTACGTTAACTCTTTCGACGGCAAAAAAATTTGCCTTGCAAAATATAGGAGGTGCGTATTATAGTTGGCCGTCGTACTCAGAAAGAATTATTTTTACCGCGGTAGAAATAGTTCAACCGCGGATAAATTATGGCCCTTTGCCCAATCAGTCCCTGTTACACATTATTTTATCGCGGGTGAATTATTTTTATCGCGGTTAACTTATGTGTAACAAGGCCTCTGATTGGGTAAAGGGGCCATAATTTAACCGCGGTTAATTGATTTCAACCGCGGTAAAAATAATAATTTCTGAGTACGACGGCCAACCATACGCGCCGGCGGCACTTCGCATTGAACCCGCCCATGATCGGTGCACTGCATGAACGCAATCATGCTACAAAATCACCTTAAAATTCGTTCAAAATATTTCATTTTGGAACGAACCACGTACTATAGCTACGTCTACACGACGAATCTTAACTCGAGTTAATGTAACTCGAGTTAGCGTTAACTCGAGTTAGCTTAACCTCGCCAGTCGATCGAGGTTAAGATAACTCGAGTTACGTTAACTCGAGTTAAGGCCCGTGTAGACGCTTAACTCGAGTTAGCTTAACCTCTACGATAGGCGGCAGCACTAGTATCGATGTACGTACACACGCACGCACGCACGCGTACTTGCACACGCACGCACACACTCATGCACGCACGCACGCACGTGTACGTGCACACGCATGCACGCACGCACGGACGCCTACGTGCACATGCACACGCACGCACGCACGCACGCACGAACGTGTACCTGCACACGCGCGCACGCGTGCACGTGCACATGCACGCACGGACGCATGCACGCACGTGTACGTGCACACGCACGCACGCACGCACGAACGTGTACCTGCGCACGCGCGCACGCACGCACGTGTACTTGCACACGCACGCACACACTCATGCACGCACGTGAACGTGCACATGCACGCACATGTACGCACTCACGCATGCACGCACGTGTACGTGCACACGCACGCACGCACGCACGAACGAACGCACTGTACGTACACACGTACGCACGCACGCACGTATACGTGCACACGCACGCACACACGCACACACGCACGCACGTTTACATACACACGCACGCACGCATGCATAATAAATCGGTAATAATCGCTATCGGGTGTTGTCGTGTAGACGCTACATAATCGCTAACTCGAGTTAACGCTTAACTCGAGTTAAGGTTCGTCGTGTAGACGAGGCTAATAATGTACAAACTATGGCACAAAATTGAATAAATCAGAGCACGTCCAATCAGTGCATTAATTGTCACATAAACATGGTCAGGTATCTGTGTCAACATCATATGAAATGAGATCACGCATAAAATATTACTCGGAACTGACAGTAGTTTCTGCGGTACGGTGTTTAGATCTAGTTTCCTTGAATAGAGTGTGGTGAATATGTTGACTCCTCTTCTTGATCTACATGATGTGAGTCATAGTGCGTGCATTATATGAATCACATGGCGAGAGCAGAGAAACTTTCCTAATGTAATGATGCTGTCATGACACTATATTCTCAATGCTTAGATCTACACCATACGTTATCGAACCTGAGAAAGTAAATTGGCCAATGACGATATTATGGTAATGTCATGTTAGCCTGACATTATAAAACAAAGAAATGTCATAGGCGCATGTATTTGTATGCGCGTGGTCACGCGTCCTGCGTGTCTGTGTTAGTGTAACGTGTATACGTTCCCAGGTGTGCAAATTATTTGCGCTTGTTGCAGGCATGGAGGCGGTTCGCACCAGGCATATACGATCCGTCGGCTGAAGGCTGTTTTATCGCACCTACGCTGGTGTACGCTCACGCCCGGGGAAACATTACCCTGGCCAGCAGAGATCCATTTCAGTTCCCTTCCATCAATCCGCAATATCTAAACAACGACCATGACGTAGAGGTGCTAATACAGGGTAAGGCCACCCATTGTCTCCCTCGTTGAGGTGGTTACAGGGTTAAAATGCTTACGACATGGAACGTGGCATGTGGTCGTTCAGTGAGTATGTTATTTCGGCTTGGGGTGGGCAAGAGGGATATAAGGGTAGATGTGACCTGGCGGTAATACGTTGTATGTATATGGAAAAACAATTAAACAGCACTTGTTCATTAAAAACACACTCCCAATTTGTAACGCAAGTTCGAAAAATTTTAATTCCCGCTAATAACCAATTCGTAAATTATAATCCATTACCCACATCTAGAATCCTATTCTACCTTACCCTAATCTATTACCTAACCTATTATCCCCTACCTATTACCCTAATCTATAATCATATTCTACCCTAATATAATACCCAAATCTGTTACCCCAATAGATTATATTATTATGACCTATACTCTATTACCCACTGTAATTTCTGTTATGTACTGTAGGTATCAGGCTGGCGATCAAGATGGCGATGACGCAACCATTCCAGGCGCTTGGTGCCACTTACCACATACCTGATTTTCACCTCTGCGCCCATCACCCTGCCGACACCGACGCCCTCTATGGCTGCATAGTTAAACACATAGCGATGACCATGTACCATTATGCGGGGACGTGTAAGATGGGCCGGTCCAGTGACCCAGCGACTGTTGTTGACCCTCAGCTCAGGTAGCTATAGCTATACGAGAACGTTGACGTCGACACAAACACCTCTATATTCCTCGTAGCCAGAAAATTAGCAATAGGGAAACTATTTTTATTAAATAAATCCTATATTATGTACGCGATACTGACTGTGAGCACGTGATAGTGACTGTGAGCACGTGGTACTGACTGTGAACACGTGGTACTTACTGTGAGCACGTGATAGTGACTGTATGCACGTGATACTGAGTGTGAGCATGTGGTACTGACTGCGAGCACGTGATACTGACTGTGAGCACGTGATACTGAGTGTGAGCATGTGGTACTGACTGTGAGCATATGGTACTGACTGTGAACACGTGGTACTGACTGTGAACCCGTGATACTGAGTGTGAGCATGTGGTACTGACTGTGGGCACGTGGTACTGACTGCGAGCACGTGGTACTGACTGTGAGCATGTGGTACTGACTGTGAACACGTGGTACTGACTGTGAGCATGTGGTACTGACTGTGAACACGTGGTACTGACTGTACATGTGAGCGCGCGATAGTGACTGTGAGCACGTGATACTGAGTGTGAGCACGTGGTACTGACTGTAAACACGTGGTACTGATTGTGAGTACGTGATACTAAGTGTGAGTACGTGGTACTTACTGTGACCGCACGATACTGAGTGTGAGCATGTGGTACTGACTGTGAGCACGTGATAGTGACTGTGAGCACGTGATACTGACTGTGAGCACGTGGTACTGACTGTGAGCACGTGGTACTGTGAACACGTGGTACTGTGAACACGCGGTGCTGTGAACACGTGGTGCTGTGAGAACGTGGTGCTGTGAGAACGTGGTGCTGTGAGAACGTGGTGCTGTGAGAACGTGGTGCTGTGAGAACGTGGTACTTCCTGTGAGCACGTGGTACTGTGAACACGTGGTGCTGTGAGAACGTGGTGCTGTGAGAACGTGGTGCTGTGAGAACGTGGTGCTGTGAGAACGTGGTGCTGTGAGAACGTGGTACTTCCTGTGAGCACGTGGTACTGTAAGCACGTGATACTTACTGTGAGCACGTGACTGTGAGCGTGTGATAGTTACTGTTAGTTAGCACGTGGTACTGTGAACATGTGGCACTGGCTATAAACGCGTGATTGCTACTAAACTGTGAGCGCGTGTGTTTCAGGGTGAAGGGCATATCGGGCCTGCGTGTGGTTGACGCGTCCGTAATGCCCGCCATCAGCGGTGGCAACACAATGGCGCCCACACTGATGCTGGCAGAGAAGACCGCAGTTGATATCCGGCAACAACATCGCTCACGATAAGCCCTAACGCGCCAACGGTGGAGGAACCTCCTTCGGTGTGTTTCGTGTCCGATAGGTGGAGTCGCCGCCGGCAACGCCATCTGGGAGATAAGTGGCACTCCAAGAAGAGCGAGGAAGGAGGACTAGTGTGTCGCATACTTCGTTTACTATGGCATCTACCTTCGACCGGCGGGGATGTATATAGTTCGGGAATTTATACGTTTAGCCCGCAGCACACGCTGTGGATCTTGCGGCGCAGCAAGTTTCACAGCGTGTGCGGATGTGAAATCCCTCGAACTGGGTCGTGTGGAAAATATCACGTTTGATATGTTAATTCTTCCATGTGTGGAAGTTTGAACACCGTGTGCGGTGTGTGTGTGTGTGTGTGTGTGTGTGTGTGTGTGTGTGTGTTGTGTGTGTGTGTGCGTGTGTGTGTGTGTGTGTGTGTGTGTGTGTGTGTGTGTGTGTGTGTGTG
>NW_014578157.1:84286-101779 GCF_000485595.1 Priapulus caudatus
GAGAGAGAGAGAGAGAGAGAGAGAGAGAGAGAGAGAGACAGAGATAGTACGGGAGAAAGAGAACAGCTGAGGACGTACGAGGACGTATGGCGAAATAACGGCAATAAAGGCATGTCGCTGACAGTATAAATTTTATTTAAAAATATGCACAACTTTTTTCACATGTATGTACAAGGCTACATTTGCTCGCTGATAAATAAATAAGGTTATCACGTCAACCGAAGGCCATCATCATCGTAACCGTGTCCAGCTGAATACACGCTTCATTGAAAAACAAAACATAAGTAAACATCTATGGCAACGGAGATCCATGCGTCTTTATACACGGTTTACTAATATATCTATACAGGTTTCCCCTATACTAATTCAGTATAATTTTAGTAATTTAGAACTTCAACGCGAAAGAAAAATCGTGACTAAACTATTCGTTAACATTGTATACATGTTGTGGACATGTAAACACGATAACAGGTTTTCACACTCATACCAGGTTGTCGATATTTGGGGGTATAAGAAACGCCGACCAGCCTGGGATCAGTGACACGTAATTACGTCATGTGACTCCATCTAGCGGCAAATACATAAAGCTACACCTTGACTAGAAGATTTACGGGTTGGGCAAAATCCTACAAGCATTGCTGATAGGGTCTATGTCTCCCTGGGTACTGCCGGAACGTACCTTGGGTACGGTCCGGTATACCGGAACGTACCCTGGTAACTATCTGATATGGTTAGGGTTCGGGTTAGGGTTAGGGAGTATAGGCGTAGGCGTAGGCGACTCCCTAGACTCGTTAGTGGAGTAGGCGAGGTACGGTCCGGCATATTATATAGTACCAGCTAGGGTACGTTCCGGCAGTACCCAGGGAGACATAGACCCTGGCAGCACAAGCATTGCATTGCCTCGAAGCGAATCCATCTATTTACAAATAATTTACACGTACTCGGTTTTAGCGAAGGCATGGTATGTAAAAAGCCTATAGTATGTATTTCGTATACGACATCTAATTCCCCGTCTATGACTTACATTACTCGTTCAATCGGAAGTAGGTATATGCGCACTGACCAACGACCTGAAGGCAAAATGGAGGAACTAGTCACGAACCCTCGCCAGCAGTTGAGATGCAGGTGTACGTGTGTGCAAATCGAAGAATGGAAGAACACATAAAGAGACGTACATTAATGCATGCACTCATGGATTATACCAGAACTAATAATCTTACTGTAACCTTTGAGCCGAGACGATGACGTCATTGTAGTTAGATGCCCTAACCTACTATAGTTATACCTATGTGTGACAGAGAAACTATCGTGGAAGCTTTTATAATATATAACGACTACATATGTATTATATACTAAATATATATGACGAGACATACTTCATGCTAATATGAGTATAATTGGTTTAAAGAACTGCATATTTAAAAAATCGCCGAAACAAATGTTTGCAATCCACGAGTGGTTTCGGAGTGTCACGTGACAATACACGAAGGCATTGGGAGTAGGAACGATGCGGGTATTCATAATGAAGCCACCATCTTGGCTTGAAGATTAGGGAAGGTTTTATGAAATGGAAGCCATTGGTGCTACTGATGTGAAGCCATGAGGGTTGGTCATTGTTATGCCACCGGATCATACCAGTAGGGATGACAGAACGTTCATGATTCGCACGTTCACGTGGCAGTCAAACCCGAAACAATGTCACGAAGCCGAAAGCTAGCATATGCGACACATAGCGTGTTCACACACACAACACTCTACCTAAAGCCCTTCCTGATAAAATGATGAACTTCAGCTAGTAAATTAATTTACGCGCTTACATTGGATTCCTTTTACAGCAAAATATATGCATCTTTACACTCTTTACACTCTTTATGCATCGTTACGAAAACTAAAAAGAAACGGTCTTACTTAAACTTGCATAAATTATTTCAAGCTCATACCTCAAAGATGCCCCTTTTTCTGAGCGATATATCTTAAAACAAAAATTCTGCGAAAAGGAAACACCTATAAAACTGTTTGAACCACTACCAGGTTTCATTTCAGGGTTGGTTACACTATTGATAATGCAGAACCTATACTAAATTATAGAATGAATATCTATGGGAAACGCGACCGTCTGGATTCCTCCTCGAAATCCAAATGTTACAATATATTTATCAGCATAAAACAATTAAGTAAATTAATGAAAAATGACACGGTTAGATCTTGCGACGTAGCGGAATATTTTGGATTATCAATATCGATCCTAGGGGCATACCATCGAAGCCGCTCTATTCCCGAGACATCATATAAGCATATTGGCAAAGACACGAATGTTCTTTCGTGCATGAGTCAAACACTAATACCTCATATATAATTCTGGCTCGCACTTTGTTATGCCTAGTTTCAATTCAGTCGTCGTTTGGCCAACCCATATATAGCTATGGTGGATAGACTGAAGTTAATAGAAATCAATAAAAAATAATAATAAAAGTGCAATCAGAAACGTTTTCACGTCTCATATACCAGGCTTTACAAAGCAAAATGAATTTCCAATAATTCATTAAAAATTACAAACGGAATAGTCTTCTTTCCCATACTTATAAACTTGCTATATATAGCATAAGTAATGCTGCAAATGGACAACTGGATGATGGTGTGTTAATGGCGTTCGAATTCATGCGAGAACAGAAATTACGAGGATACGCGTCTCCATGGAAACAATAGGATGGGTGGGGTGGGGGGATAGTGGAAAAGAAGCCGGTTTTTATATTGTTTACGATTCGTGATATACCTAAAAATCCACGACGAAGAGGAGAAACAAATACGAGAAATGTAATCGTTCATGCTTTAGCGACGTTAAGGCAAAAGTTCTTGTGCGAAAAATGTTAAACTGCATAAAAAACATGATTATACTGCCTCCAGCTGTATGTGCACGGACAGCCAGCATGACCCCGTGGCAGTCATGACCACCAATAAAACCATATAAAATTATCTGGCAACGTTACATCATTCCGCAATTAGTTAAAATAGTAATTGGAAACTCGTTTGTTGGAATCACGAGTACGAACATTGTACGTTTGCCCCTATATTTTGACATGGCATGCTATAGAGGGAAATCTCGCAAACCAGACGATTTAACGCATCTTGTTTTCATCTAAAAAAGTCGCGTTGATGCACAAACGCAATAATAGACCTTTCAAGCATTCGGTTTAGTGTAAGTGGCTTGAATCAATCGAATCAAATTAAGAAGTTCGACTCAGTAACTCCAAACGCGCCAGAGCACTAAGATAATAATAGTAAATCCTAGATAATCAATCGTTCAACTATGCTTCATATTCTCTTCAGCTTAGTGGTTACATTGAGAGATATGTTGATGCTTGTGTTCCTTCAAACACACTCGATATACATTCGAGAATCATATCAGCAAGTTACTGAATAAATATGGCCTCTATGCATGTATATATACATATATATACATATATAAATAAATAAATATATATATATATATATAAATATACATAAATATATATATATATATATATACACATGCACAGGCACGCATATATATATGTATACATATAAATAAATATACACATACCCTCCCAGCCACAGCATCCGCGTGCGCTCTCGTGTCCCCGCCCCCTCCATCCCGGCTAGGACGTCGCGACATCGCGCTGCGTGTCCCCGTTTGTCTCCGCCGTCAGCAGCGTCGACGAACCGTCCTCGGACACGGTGGCGCCCCCACTGTCGTACGGCGACGCGTCATCGCCGAGCTCCGTTATCGTCTCCGCCTCGCGACTGCGCTGCATGCAGGTGGCGCCACCGCCTCTGGCCGCCGTCAGCTTGGAGAGGAAGGTGTCGGACTCGGAGTGGTCGAGCGGCGACGCGTACGGCGAGTGGCCGTGGTGGTAGCCGTGGCCGCGGTGATAGTGATAGTTATGCTCGCCGTACTCCGTCTGGTTGCTGTACGTCGGGTAGGTCGGCGAGTAGTACTTCGCGTCGCCGCCGCCACCGCCGCCGCCCGTGAGTACGTCCTCCGAGCGACAGCGCAGCTGCAGCGAGAGGTCCGGCGTCTGCTGCTGCTGCCGCGGCGACGACGCCGCGGGTGCCGTTGCCGCGGGCAACCCATCCTCGATGCGGATGCAGACGCTGCCGTCGGCGCGCCGCGTGATCAGCGGGTCGCCGGACGTGTCGTTCGCGGCGTCGCTCAGACTCTCGCTCGAGTTTGTCCTAAAGGTCACCTTGGCGGTTTCTGCGGGCGGCGGCGGGCGCGTGGCGGGGACAGGGGGCGCCACCGACGTTTTCGCCCGTGGCGCCGCCTTCAGTCGCGGCGGTTTTTTCGGCTGCGATTCGACGGTCGCCTTTGTCGTGATCGTGCTGCGGATCGGCGTCGACGACGCCAGGGGGCGCTCCTGCTCCGACCTGGAAAACGAACGCGATTCGACGCAGCGTTAGGATGAACCTCAGCGCCGCACGTGATGTGCACGACAGAACCTTTTTGCTTCGAGTGACCGATCGGTGCTTTTTCTTTGAGCGATTTCTGAGTGGCGAAGCACATACATGAATAAGAAGCGATGCCATATATTGACTATAATTGATAAGTATAGACTCACTTAAACTGAGGCAAATAGTGATTAGGGAACTCATCGACATGCCCCGCAAGCTGGTACTGCTCGTAAAAGCAGTAACCTTGGGGCGACCTTCGCGCCGGAGACTGCGCGATCGGAGACAGCTTGCTACATGTGTCTGACGGATGTCCATACTCCCTGTTGTATCTGTAACAGTGTCGACCAGGGCGTGGCAGCAAGCAAACAAGCATGCAAGCATGCATTGAGAACACAACGTGTTAATTTCGATGGGATTGTGTTATAATGACTATTAGGCGAAGGGAGAGATGGGACCACACCATCGCTGTTATGTGAGGGTGGGTAAGGGTATTTTCGTGAAACGTGATCGGCCGTTTTTATACCGGCTTGATATATTTTATATCGGCCGGATTTAGGCCGGCTTGCACCGGTTTCCAGAAACCGGTCACAGGCCTCAAAATTCACCAGAATGCACCAAATATAGCCTAATTTTTAAAAAATTCCCGGGGGGGCATGCCCCCGTACCCCCTAGCTGCAGAAGAACATATGGAAACTATATATATATATATATATATACACACACACACACTGTGACACATATAAATACACACATGCAGCACACACTGTGGGACACACACACGCCACGCACAGCGCCGCACGCTCACGCAACGCACGCACACCACGCGCGCACGCACGCACGCACGCACGCACGCACGCACGCACCGCACGCACACAACACAACACCACACACCACACACGTATAAGCATGACTACTGCCGGAAGCATATTTCTTGATTTTCAGCAAGTGCTTGTTAGTCAGAATAACCGACTTGATACTTCTAGGACCTATCTTATGTGTCTGAAATTTTAGTTGGTAATTAAACGAGCTTATCCCCGCGAGTTGTGAAAAGACTTGATTTTCACTGTGTGAAATCGTGAAAGCAGTTTATTTTTCACTGTGAACTGCTGAACAGTACCACCCCTTTTACCCCCTCTTATTGGGTAACAAGGTGGGTTAGGGTACGCTCATACCAGGCATTGTGAATCATTCAAGGGTCGATTGAATTATGCAAAAGTTGACACATAGTAAAGAGGAGTAGGATTACCCAATCACTTTTATTGAACCTAGCGGAGATTGAGTTGCCGATGAAATGAGATCAGTTAATACCATGATTTCTGACACTAGGTCGGGGCGAAATGTTATCTCATCATTAATGGCAAATAAATCACGGGCTGTGTTCATAGCTCATGCCGGCTATTGTTAGTTGATGATATAAGCTTATACCTCCGCGCTATCAGCTGTCAGAAGTTATACTAGAGTGTCAGATAGCTGCTCAGGGCTCGCCATGGAGCACTACACTCCCAGCCGCTCTGTGTCAGATCTATACCCTCAGGACGCGACGGCGGCATCCAGCCCTTCTGAAAGAGATCCACATTATATGAGTAGTAGAGTAAAAGTTATTATTTAGGAAATTATGCCAAAAATTATTTAGGAAGCGATCGAGTACGGTTAAGGTTTAACACGAATATATTAAAATCCATTATTTAATGCCTCCAGTTTTTTTCAAACGTAAAAAGCAGACGCATATAGCCCAATAAGCATACTTTAACTATAAACTAACTTGTAAGTAAAAATATTTTAACCTTACTGAGTTGTGTTCTGTGTTACCAGTGTTTGCCATCCCATTTCTTGGCTGAAAACATTTTTCACTGTACCTTGCCCGAAAAGTAGCCAAACTTCAACACATGCTCGCTTCGCATTTCAATCTGTATGCCCCACAATTATGCAAACATAGAAATACAAACTGAAACAACAATTGAACCTTCAATTAAAATTATGCAACTGCTTCATCCCTTTTTAATTAAAAAGTACTATTTTCTTGTTATTATTGAAACTTGTCATCAGTAATATCATTATATGGCCATCCTCGTCGCATACCCTCTTGGCGAAAATAGTTGCTATTATATTCTACAGGTGGCGCTACCTGTTTGACTCACTGTCCTGCTAGTGAAGAAGACGGACTCCTCAGCAGTGCTTAAGTAGGCACGAGTTGCTCAGGCCTCTGAAGCCTGGTGGAGGCTTCCCAGGTCCAGCATGGACAGGAAACTAACGGCGAGAAATACAGTAGGCCATGATTCATAGGCAACGAACAAAATACGATGAATCAAGGAAACAGCCAGCCATCTGTATATCCAATCAATTCGCGAAAGAAACACGTGCGTGCCCATATAACCGACAACACCGCTAGCAGCGTAATATTTTCATGGCACTTTATCGGCACCAGTAACTTCAATATGACGCGATAACTGCTACATATTTCCTCTCATAACAGTCGAAGAAATGCTGTATCGCCAACAAAATGATGAAGAATTTACGAACAAAAATACTGAGATTATAATATGTCATGCGCTCAGCTAAGGACCACGCTAAAACAACAACACAACACAACAACAACAACAACAACAAACAGCAACAACAGCAACAACAACAACAACAACAACAGCAACAACAACAACAACAACAACAACAGCAGCGCAACAACAACAACAACAACAACAAACAACAACAACAACGTGACAACGCACCTTTTCTAGGCATTTAGTACTTGGTCTGGCATGTTGCGTCTGCACCATTCACGCGATATGAGACTTCATCGACAGTCTGTAGTTCTTTGCCCAGATCGCCCTGGGTAAACGTCGGGTCTGAGCTTGCCGCCAGAGCGCACGCCTGCTGACATAGAAGACATATCGTAAGAAACTGCGCCACACACGGATGAGCACACGACGCACGCCACGCACTAAGCACGCAACGTGCGGCATAAAAACCGAAATCCGAAAATTCCGAGTGCATCGGCTAACTGTGAGGCAATCTATAATGTGAGGCAATTAAATTAACTCATATAAAGAACACATATTAACATCAGGAGCTCTCATAACATCAGAAATGTAAATAATAGATTTATGAATAAGAATCTATGTATTATTCACTTCTGAGAATATATACGCCCGACATAACATATATGCTGATAAGCATATATACGAACGCCTCATGCAAAGTATATGTGCACACACGCACGCACAGGCGCGAAACGCACCCGCCATACACAACGGCACACCACGCACGCACAAACAGGCGTGCACGCACGCAGATACTTCCGATGCCAGCTTCAGGTGAGCCAGCCAGGCGAGGCGTGGCCGCAGCGCGGCACGAGATAGCATTAACAAAGTGTGAGCGGCCATTATCTCCTTCATCTGCAGGACAGACAGATGCGCGTGTTAATTAGGGTTAAATCGGATCCGGCTGTTCGTTTCCTTGATGCATTGTCATTATCGCATGCATTTATTCTCGGTCTCCTCATAAACTTGTTCTAACGGATCATCCTTCACGTCAGATAAAGCATCGCTATCGGTATGAATTTACGCGGTTGGATACATTAACGCGACCAATGAGGAAAAAAGATTTATTTGCATTAATATGATTATTAATCATTAGTTTGGTATTACTTTAAACCTGAGATTGAAATGCGAAGGGTAATTAGAACAGCCGTTTGTATAAGAACTCTACATTGGATTACCAGGGCCGTAGCCTGCGGGGGGGGGGTCCAAGGCGCGGCAGCTGCCCCCCCCTAGATTTTGAGAATAAAAAAAAAAATTTCTATAAAAGCAGAACTGTCGTATCAGATTGGAAGGCTGTACATGTACTCAAAAGTGCCTCAAATACCATCTTCTGCCGATCATACATTTTCTGAAATTTCTATGGGAGGCCCCCAGATCCCCCACCTGTTTTCTCACCCCTCCTTGAAATCCTGGATCCGCCACGGCCCCCCCCTAGGAATTTGCCTCAGCATTACGGCCCTCCTGGTACCACGTGGTATTGCTGCTAATATAAACGCATGGTAAGTGATTTGAGCGGCTCTATAAAAACAAATACAGCTGATAGTGATTCTCCTTACAATTATTCTACGCGTCCTTAAAATATGTAGCCATCAGTTACATTTATATTATATATATATATATTATATCATAATATATCAAGAGTACATAATAGATAATACATAATAACATCTCTATTTAATGTACTCTTGATATTATACATCAGATAATAATGCCTTTCGTAACTTAACAATACATAGCTGTTTGATGTATAGAATTTTTGACAATACACTGTGTATTGTTAGCGAGCTTTCAAACAATCACTGTGGATTGCTTGAACACCTTCTAAACAATACCACTGTGTAATTGCTAGTAGTACCTATGGCTTCAACAATACACTGTTTTATTGCTTGAACACCTTCTAAACAATACACTGTATCTTCTTTCTTTTTTCTTTTTTAATTATTAAATTTTTTAGTTTAACTTAAATTGACATTATTTAAATGTAATTTATTGAAATTATTTATGTTATTGAATTTATTGAAAATGAAATTGAATTTAAATACACATGTTAGTACCTACTACAATAACACTATTGTTAGAGTGTTCAACAATACACACTGTATTGTGAAAGTGTCATTTTAGGTACCAGGATTACTGATAAATTATATATATCAGGATTAATGAGACAAGTTTGTCTCATTAACTCTTGGATATTTATAATATCAGAGAGTAGATAAAGGAATGGAGTGTGACTCCAATAAACAAGGAAATTCGGTCATACTAGCCTTATTAATACTACGATTTCATACGCGTACTCATCCAACTTGAGCTCAAATCGGACACAGTACATTCGACCATCATCGCGACCAGATCGTTTCTCGTAAGCACCCGCATCCGCGAGATACAGACTAAAAATACGACACGATTCTTCCAATCTTTTGTCCATTAATCAACCGTAGGCAATCGGCCTATCGCATTCAAAAACAAAAGGCAGCTACTAACCACACTGTTCACGGCTTGCGCTCACGGCGAGCCGCTGTGCGCTCGCAGGGTTATTAGGCGATCAACGCAAACACTCGCGCGAGATAACCTTTGACCCGGTGATACAGCTACAATGTATGCTTAGCGGCCAAATAACAATGCTGGCATGCCCCCATACCACGCACGCACCCAATCCGGCTTCAGCCAGCCAGACGGATTAAAAATCTCCCTGCCGAGCCACAGCGGACTCGCGTTGGAGCGCCAAAGCGTGGACAGTGTGGTTAGTAGCTGCCTTTTGTTTGAATCATAGTGCGCCATTGCTACGGTTGATTAATGCGACAAGATTCGGAGATCGTGTCGTATGTTTTAGTCTGTAATCTCCGGATTGCGGTGCTCTACGAGGAAACATCTGGTACGATTGATGGCGAATGGTACTGGTGTCCGATTTAGCTCAAGTTGGATGAGTTACGCCGTAGTAAATCGTAGGTTATTATAAGGCTAGTAAATGGACGAATTCCCTTGTTATTGGAGAGTACACTCTTCCTTATTACTCCGGCAATATATATATATTAAATATTAATAATAATCCGTCCTATGAGTTTTCACGATGATGACCGTACTACCTCCCTAGCGTACTACTATACCAGAAGGTTAATAAAAGACGAAATTAACTCCTTTACTACTTCAGCAATAGTTGATTCATCGATTTAATGTGCTCGTGCCCACACTTACGCTTACTGCGGAGCCCGTGTCTGCCACGACCGAAGCTTCGATAATCTCGGAACAAATACGTTGTAGATTGAGATTTTGCGATGCCAAATGAATTCGAAAGGTATATTATTAAGGTGTAAGCGCGCTGTGAAATGCCCCTGCTGATTAAAATGGTAAAAACAGGAGCAGTGCCTTTTCACTTTGGATTCTTTACGCCTGCTCGATGGACGCCGCATTTTTCTACACCTGATAATACTTGAGCTTCGGTACACATAGCCTTCTTTCGGCTTAGCTTCTCGAATTGGTGTTAATTCGTTTCTTTCGATTAGGTAAGCTGGGTCAGAAATTTCTATCCGGCCGATTCTTGTAAAAATTTCAAGCTCACGAATCCTTTTCAGCTCTTCCTGTGCCAGCGCAGAATTTCGAATGTAACAGAGTTTAATTATAACACCGCGTCTCGAGCTGCTGGCCTTAAAGTTCGTTCAACGAGTGGACATATCGGATCAATATACGAAGCAGAAAAAGCTATCCGACGGCACGCAAATTAATCTCAATGACCCCAACGACAAGCTATCCTCGGCGGATAGCGCGGTTCGCATGATTCATGCCTGAAGCGGTTTGGTGGAAGGACTCCCTGTTACGTTAGGACGAGGAGCGTTAGCGGACAGAGTGACGGATGGTTGCATAGACACCAAATAACTTCGGCCATAGTTGGTTCCGATATAAAACATTACGAGGACCTAGTTGAGTCTAAATAACCAACTAGATAGATTCTAACTAGTATATTATTCCCTTCTTCCCTCCCTCCCTCCCGCCCTCCCTCCCTCCTCCTCCTCCCTCCTCCCTCCTCCTCCCTCCCGCCCTCCATCCCCTCTCACTCACCGCGCTTCTGCGGTTAGATGGCCCTCCTCACTATATGCAGGTCTATGCCTAGGCTGGTAGAGCGCCTCCTCTCCTCCTCCCTCCCTTCCCTGTCCTCCCTCCCTCCTCCTCCTTCCCTCCTCCCCTCTCTCCCTCCCTCCTCCTCCTCCCTCCCTTCTCCCCCTCTCACGCAACGCATCGCTCACTCGACGCTGCCGCTTCTTTGGCATGGCTTCTCACTTATAGGGCAGATCTTTCCTGGCAGGTAGAGAGCCTCCCCCTCCTCCCCCCCTCCTCTCCCTCCTCTCCTCCTCTCCTCCCCTGCCCTCCCTCCTCCTCCGACCTCCCGCCCTCCATCCTCGTCTCATCACCCCGCCAACTTCTTTGGCATAGGCTCTCACTATATGCAGCATCTTGCCTGCGAGTTAGAGCGCCCCCCTCCTCCTCCCCCTCCTCCCATCCCCCTCCCTCCCTCCCTCCTCCTCTCTCCTCCCTCCCTCCTCCTCCTCCTGGCCTCCCCCCGCCCTCCGTCCCCTCTCACTCACCCGCGCTTTTTTGGATGGTCCTCACTATATGCAGGATCGTGCTGGCGGCGTAGAGCGCCCCCCCTCCTCCTCCCCCTCTCTCCTCTCCCTCCTCCTCTTCCTCCCTCCCTCCTCCTCCCTCCTGCCTCCTCCCTCCATCCCCTCTCACTCACCCGCGCTTTCTTTGGTCATGACTGCCTCACTATATGCAGGATCTTGCCTGGCGGGTAGAGCGGGTTGTGCGTCGTCAGGGCGATCGACGAGTCGTTCGGATGCGTCTGGAAGTTGCGTATCCGATCGCTTGCTGCTGCTATCTATCTCAGGTCGTGAAAGTCGCCCGGTTGCACGTTGCCGTCCGCACTCGTGCAGCACATCGCCGAACCCATGATGATCTTCCACTGCAGGAGAGAGAGAAAGAGAGAGGGATGAAAACATGTATCACATAGCAAATAGCCGAACCCATGATGATCATCCACTGCATGAGAGAGAGAGAGAGAGAAAGAGAGAGAGAGAGAGAGAGAGAGAGAGAGAGAGCAGAGAGAGAGGCGCACATCGCCGAACCCATGATGGCCTTTTACTGCAGGGGAAATTAGAGGATAGAGGCGAGTGGAAAGAGAGGGAAAGAGGGGACGAGAAAGATATAATTCCTATAAAACACGTGTCGCACAGCACCAAACCGAGCGGCAGCCCATGGTGATTTTGCTCTGCATGAGAGAGACATATGAAACTGTGGAACCATGTATCGCCCAGCATGCCATTGATAATCTTCCGCAGCAGGGGGAGAGGGGATATGAGGAGACATAGACAGGGTCGAAAGAACTGTTCACCAGTATGCGCATGATAGTCTTCCAACACAGGATAGAGGACCTTAAGAGAGAATAGGGAAGAGAGACGAAAGTAGGACAAAGAGCAGCAGAGAGAGAGAGACGAGAGAGAGAGAGAGAGAGGAGAGAGAGAGAACTGAGACGAGGAGATAGAGAGAGTGTGTGGTGTGTTGTGTGTGTGTGTGTGTGTGTGTTGTTTGTGGGTTCGCTGATGTGTGCTGTGGTGTGTTGTGTGTGTGAGAGATTCAGAGGGAGAGCAGAGTTGGGCAAGAGAGAAATGATATTACCAAACCATTGCTGTCACCACACCAAGCATAGTAGCAAAATTCAATTGGATGCATATACGGACGCTTCCACGAACACGACCGACGACGAACGACAAGTGTGCGGAGGATTCGGGAAACTATCGCCGTTATTTCCGTTCCGCTCGTTACAAACAAGGCTTGCTCCTCGAATATTGTGCTGATGTAGGTCATCGCGGTGCTGTTTTCAATCTACGACACATGCATCTTACACTTGCAATTACGTTATACTGCGTCTCCGCTCGATGCTGTTGTCACCGAGTGATTTCTAATGAAAGCAGCAAACCCTCCGCAATAATTGCCTCTCTAGTGGAATGTGCAGTCACTGTCAGGCTAATCACGGAAAGCCAGCTATCGGGAGTTTACATTGATTGACACGAACATGTCTATTGTAGTCTTCTACACTCACATGCCACGCACGCGCACGCGGTATGACACAAGATATGTATGTTTGTGCGTAGTGTTGTATGATGCCATGATCTACATCTATTCATGCGGGCCTGCACACACACACCACACCACAGCACACACACACACACACAACACACACACACACACACACACACACACACACACACACACACACACACACACCACACGCACACACACACACACACGCAGCACGCACGCACGCACGCCACACACAGCACACACACACACACACACCAACACACAGCACACACCCACACGACACACGCACACGCACGCACCACGGCACGGCACGCACGCACGCACGCACGCACGACACCGCCCAACACACACACACAAAAAAAAAACCCACACACACCCCACCACACACACACACACAACACACACACATACACGAACGCACACTAATGTTTTCATAAATTATGTGTGAAAACCGCCCCTCATTAAAACCATCGTTACAAAATACAGAGGACCCCATTGTGCCGAACCTATAACCGCAAACATGCGTTGCTCTAGCTTACTTATACGCGACCAGTATTACCATAACCATATATATACAGAATATACAAGCACTATACTATAAAGATTACACAGAAGTAATGCGGAAAGTCGCCTGCCACGGACCTATAACACTCTTCGCTCACTAAACATCCCAGCGTCGAACGTAACGATGCTAGTACCAGTTTGTCGCGCTACTGAATAAAGGCAAT
Source organism: Priapulus caudatus (assembly GCF_000485595.1). Classification (NCBI taxonomy): domain Eukaryota; kingdom Metazoa; phylum Priapulida; class Priapulimorpha; order Priapulimorphida; family Priapulidae; genus Priapulus; species Priapulus caudatus. Next base: position 98,073 of record NW_014578157.1, read on the forward strand.
CGAGCAGCCCATGCCAGCTATCCCCCATGCACACCACAGGGGGCATGTAACGTACTCCGTAGGCCCCATAAATATGCTCTCTAATAACATGCCAACGCCTTTTCAAATATATTTTGAAAGCTTTCGCTCTTAACAGGCATGTTATTAGGAGCAGCATATTTATGGGCCACTGGAAGTACGTTACCATGCCCCTGTGCATGCCACACCCGCCTATGTATTATATATCGGTTATAAAAAGCTGTACGCCAGCGCGTCAGTCATCTTCTGCATTCGTGACATTAATACAGTGTGTACTCTACCATCAGACAGCCAGGGCATATATATATATATATATATATATATATATATCATATATCAAGAGTACATAATAGAGATTAATGTACTCTCTCTATTCATGTATTCTTGATAGTATGATGAATATATATTATATCAAGAGTTATAGGGAGGAGAGAGACGAGATGAGGACGAGAGAGGAGAGAGAGGAGAGAGCACAGAGACGAGAGAGAGAGAGAGAGAGAGGAGAGAGAAGAGATCGTGACACAATACAGCGACTCTATACCCACAGGACAGCCAGAGCGGCAGATATATATATATAATATAATAATATATATATATATATTATTATAACCTATAGCAGATACAGCCGATCTCACCTTGCAGCTGCCTATGGGCCTACTCTGAATTAGCGCATCTTCGGCAACAATCGCACATAAATAAATCACCTGGGGTAAGCCCACTCGCGTCCCACCATAGGAAAATAAATATAGAGACACTACAGAACTTCACACTTATACACCTAATCAAACTAGCATATTATTTCTATGGCCCCCACACCCCACGCCTACACGACGTTTTATACTGTTCAAAGTGTCGTTAAAGTTTGCTGGCTACTGACCTACTACAGATACACAAGATAGAATCTATAGCATAAATTCATATTGGACGAGCCAGAATCGTAGAAGAGCGAGCAGCCAGTGCTGCACCCTCCCCCTGTATAATCGTTGTCCTTACTCGGGCTGAATAAACGTCTAGGTGGCGTGTGGGGGGGGGGGGTAATCCACGCTAGAGCCATAGTTTGCCATTAGGGTTGACCATCAATATACTCGTTGCTTGGCGCGTAACCGTTCACACGATAGTTTGATAGTGTGATTGGGGTAACCAACACAAAAATCATAGTTTGATTGGGTAACCACCACTAGAACACGCGTTATTGATTGAGGTGACCACCGCCTAGATCATAGTTTGATTGGCGGTAACACCACTAGAGCATGAGGTTGATTAAGGTAAACCACCGCTAGAACATGGGAGTCTGATTGGGGTTACCACCGCCGTAGAAAGCAGAGTTGCATTGGGTTAACCACCGCTAGAGCATGAGTTTGATTGGGTTAACACACCGTAGAGCATTTTGTTTGAATTGGTGGTAACCACCGCTAGAACACTGAGTTTGATGTTGGGGTAACCACCGCTAGAGCATGAGTTTGGATTGGGTAACACCAACATGACATAGTTTGATTGCCGCGCCGGCGTAACGACAAACATGACAGTTTATTTGCGGTAACCACTGAATATGACAGTTTTAGGGGTAGCACGAGTACGATAGCTTTGATTACTTTAGGGTAATTGTATACCTACACCATAGAATTCGCTTGCGGGTGATTATCTGACACGAAACATTGAAGTAGCGCTACGGTTTCAATTTATAGTCACGCACGAACGAAGTTACAACAATACAAACATATAATCTGTTAAACAGTCAACACGCTATGTCATCCTTCACATTATATGCTAGTACCAGGGGCGTGATTACAAGGGGGTCCGACGCAACCCCCCCCCCCCTGCTCGCGACAGAAAAACGCATATAAGCGGCGGTCTAATTTCAAAAAATCTGGCCCTCCCCAGACCCACTTCGCGCGTGCTCGGCAAGGTTTGGCGTTTACATTTAGACCCCCCCCCCCGGTACAAATCCTGTACACGCCCCCCCCCCGAGTACAAGGTGAAGTTGGCCAGTGAAACGTTGACATAACTCGGTTTGCTTGCATAACGTGCTAACCATTTATTTCGCCAATAACCCGTATTTTGCCTAAGATTACTAGTGCGAATATTACTCGCTTGTCACTGTCTAGCCCCCCTTCCCGCAACAGTACAATGTCATTATAGAGTTCGTATTATACAGAGCCACTGACCTGCCCTGAACAACTCAATCCTTCGCATCGCTTGCCCAACCTCACTCGTTTACCTCGTACAAACACAGCAAGGCGTGTTACGTCAGTATTAAAAATTTACGCCTCCGTTTATCCAATAACTTTGTCTGACTTGCAGTTCCACACTGCTATGCGATATACTCGACCCTATAATTTGGCCGTTAAATACGTGACCTCAGATTTGAGTTCAACAGATCTGTGAACAACCTTCCACCCCTCTCTTATCGCCAGTCTTCAACACTCTCGATCACCGCCACTGCTACCTCACGGCTGCCGTGCCAACTCACACCCTCTTACGCACTTTCACTGGAGCCGGCTTCTCGGGACCGCGCTACCTGACACTGAGGTTGTGCAACAGACGGACTTCTTTGGCTCCTGGATCCTTCGGCTATAACTGTCACTCGTCCGGAGAGGGCGATAGGCCCAGAAACGATCGGCGCCACGTCTGTTGATACACATATAGAAATAATAAGACTAGTTAGGACTCGATGTGTCTTTATATATTTACTATGGATTCACACGACCTTTTACATGCTTGCGGTATTACTGTTGGTAACGTGCTCCAGGCGTGGTAATTAGGATGAGCGACCGTCCACGCGCATAGCCTAAACAAAGTTACATACCTGCTTATATTTAGCCATATACGTAGTGGCTCTGTGATCCCCAGCCACTTCGCCTGCGAGGCTCATATCAGGAGCTGTATCATAATATAAGATGTCGTCTATATAATAGTCTATATAGTGACACTCCTGTTTATATTACCACAATAACCCCGCTGGCTTTGCGAAAAAACACTGTTTACTGATTCCTGTTCAGCATCTCGCTCGATGCGAGACGAATGCTGCACCCGTTGTCATCGCAAAAATTGCTAAACGCTAACATTATTCAAAAGCCACTCGCGCGGCGCCTATTGATATTATATTAGTATTCATCTTTATGATTCTATTATTTATGTTATTTTTATTTTATTATCGCTTGCATGCTTAGTTGTTTCGTTTTATCGCTTGATTCATCAATAAAAATGGTTCTTTTTCAACTGAATAAAAACACCCATTATACTTTAATCTGTTGTGTAAATTATCGTATTTTGTACGAAACAGTCCACGGTTCGCGCTAAAGAGCTAGAAACTGCGGTTATATATATGCATTATAGGATTATAGGCTTGTTCTCGGCGCGATTTTAGACCCCCAGTGGTAAACTATAAATGCCTGTTCGCGATTCAATTGAAACGTCGCCCGCGAATAACGAAAAATAGATCTATACGTAAATCTAGAATAGCGCCAGCCAGCGCCAAGATACACAAGAACACCCTATTGATGCATTAAATCTCGCAGCTATGCTGCTACAACGGAAGAAATCTCCGTCGCACTTAAAAGATTATAACAGCATACGCTACTATATATATATATATATAATAAATATATATATATATATATATATTAATATAATATCCAATGGTCGCAAACGTATACTATTCCGAGAGCAGCACAGGAAGCAGGAAACGA
>NW_014578158.1:0-3428 GCF_000485595.1 Priapulus caudatus
TCTCTCTCTCTCTGTCCTCTCTCTCTCTCTCTCTCTCTCTCTCTCTCTCTCCCCCCTCTCTCTCTCTCTTTCTCTCTCCCCTCTCTCTCTCTCTCCCCTCTCTCTCTCTCCCCTCTCTCTCTCTCCCTCTCCTCTCTTTACTCTCTCGCAGGTGTTGGTACGTGCTGTTTCTCTCTCTCGCTCGCTTTCCCATTGTCGACACAGCGCTCTATAGTACTAGTTTGAAATGCAAATTAGATTTACCCGTGTAGCTCACGCTACGCACACATAATAACACGCGTCTGGATAGCGGGACCATGTGTGTGTGTGTGTGAGAGGGAGAGAGAGAGGGGTGTGTGTGTGTGTGTGTGTGTGTGTGTGTGTGTGTGTGTGTGTGGGGGGGGGACTGGGAGTAAGTTAGTTGTAGCAGTCTCTACGTAGAACAGGTAGTTATAAAGCTACTGGTGTTTGTCGATTGCTGCTTGCTGTATTAGATTGGGAGAATGTTGATAGTTACTGACAGGAATTTTTACTAGAACAGGTAGTTGGTTATATATAACGCTGCTGTCGTTGCTGCTATTGCTGCTGCTGCTGCTGCTGCTGATGCTGCTACTACTGCTGCTGGTGGTGGTGGTGGTGGTGCTGCTGCTGCTACTGTTGCTGCTGCTGCTGCTGCTGCTACTGCTGCTACTGTTGCTGCTGCTGCCACTGTTACTGCTGCTGCTACTGCTACTACTACTGCTGCTGCTGCTGCTGCTGCTGCTGCGGTATTAGCATAAGAGGTGGTTACTGACATGAATTTTATCCCCGTCACCGGTCGGTCGTAATAAAGTCATTCCAGGGGCACGTCGGCAGATTCCTTGTAAAATCTGTATTATACCTCTGTGCCGGTGCATTATTATCTGTGGTTTGCGATGATGATTGATGGGAAAGAAAGCGTTGCGAGTTGAAAACGCATCGTGCAACAATATGTGTTACATCCAATGTCCTCAATGTGCAATTCAAATACAGCATGTGCTCGTTATAGTTAGTCATTGATGTGTGATCCAGGGGTGAAATTTAAGAATACAGTCAAGCTTTAAATGCGATTTTTTTTATCGGTTCTTCATTTTCATTCTTATTCGACGGCTAACACTAGGTGCCACGTCCGTACATACTCATTTCTCCATATATATATATATAACGATGCACGTGAACTTTCAGAACGCTTTGATTGTCCGCGTCGACGTGTAGTGAGCCGCGGCTGACGTCACTGATGACGTCACATACATGATAGAACCAGCATGTGTTATATATCCATGACCAATGTGTTCACGAGGGATTGATGTGTGATCAGGCAGGGGGAAGGGGGAAATTTTTGAAAAGAAACCGACTACTGCCTTTTTCCGGCGGGAGTGTGACGGCCAGCATTTATTTACCTTTGCGTAAAAGTTTTGGGTTTTTATATGTGGGTTACCGGTTTAGGTTTTACCGACAGTGGCATAGTTAGGGGGTGGCAATAGGGGCCCTTGTTGATCCGGAAGTAAAAAAAAAAAGAATTGTTCTACTACAGAGAGAATTGTCGTAGTCAGAATGAAGGCTGTACATGTACTCAAAAGTGCCTCAAATACCATCTCTTGCTATCTACATTTTCAACATTTTCTGGGGGGAGGACCCTATACCCCCCGCCTATGTTTCACCCCCTCGTAATCCTGGATCCGCCACTGAACATGCAGTTACATATCTACAGAGAACAACGAACACAAATGTCGCATTTTTACATGCCATGGCGCCCAAAACAAAGACTGCAGAGCTGAGAGGTGGAGGAGCGTAGGGTGTGGAGGCGGAGGAGCCATTAAAATATTAAGTCATCCACTATTTTGCGCAGTTCGCTGTTTTTGCCCCCCCCTGTTAAAAAATCCTGGCTACGCCACTGTTTACCGATGTTCACATAGCCACAGGTTCGCCTGCTATGAGACGTAAAACATGTGAGGGTGAGGGTGAGGGTGAGGGTGAGGGTGGTGGGGGAACTAAGGTGGGCACTAAAGCCTATAGCGCAGACCTACTTTTTCATGCAACTCGACAGCGATTCTAGAATCGCTGTAAAAATTGCTGTGAAATCACCACGTCTGCAGGAACGTGCAACTGCAACCCGTAGCGATTCTGGCTGCAGCAAGAAATCAAACTGTTTTGATTTTGAGCGACTCGTCGCTCGCAATCGCTCCCTAATTGCTCTAGAATATAATTGCTTTGAAATCGCATGTGTGCGCACACGCGGCGACACAACGACCGATCGCTTGCGGTTGCAGGTTGCAGCACCGAGCAACCAAAAATCGCAGGTCTGTGCGAGGTGGGGGGGGGGAGGAGCTTTGGGAAGGTCATAAGATAACGTAACAGCAAATCATCGAGGGAATAGATGATAAAAAACAAATCCGCCTATTTTTTCCTATCGGAAAAGTGCGCAGGGTCTAACTTTCACTTTCCCTGCAGCATATCTGCTTGCCCCAGAAACACGAAAACGTGTTCGTTTCGCTTCCTGCCTTTTATAATCTATACGGTATTACAGTTGATTAGTATCAGGAGCGTATAATGACAAATACGTATTTGTCATTATACGCTCCTGTTAGTATTAATATTGTGTATTTATAACAGCTGAAGTAATGTGGCTGAATTGGCTGCATGCTCTGCTGTGTTGCGGTTTACGTTGAAAATACGTTTTATTTATGTTGATACTTCCACGGACACATCTTTGCTTTTATCTAGATGTGTTCTTGTATAGATACGAATATAGATGCGTTTGTCTAACAACTAGTCTTATAGATATAATTACGCAACTAGTCTGATACATTACACTGCCAGTCACCCAACCAGTCCTATTTTACCTAGTATAGTAATATCCATAGAAATGAGCCAGTCCTGCTCAAAAGTTACCAGTCCCGGCCCTGGAGGATATAACATGGGACGACCCGCGATTTTCAACACTGGCATGAGGCATGTGAGGGTTAGGATGAGGGTTAGAGTTAAGGTTAGGGCTAGTGATAGAGTTAAGTTTGGGTTAGGTTTATAGGGTTAGGTTTAGGATTAAGGCTAGTGATAGAGTTAAGTTTGGGTGAGGGATAGTTTTAGGATTAAGGCTAGTAGTAGAGTTAAGTTTGGGTGAGGGTTAGGTTTAGGATTAAGGCTAGTGATAGAGTTAAGTTAGGGTTAGGGTGAAGGTCTTGGTTAAGGTTAAGATTAGGCTTAGCATGAGGGTTGAGATAAGTATATCATCACCAGGGAAAAAATGGGTAAAATTTATTTTTCGGGGGCTACTTTTCAAGCTCGCGTGCATGAAAATAGCATTCTAAAATTTGGTTTGCATTGAACTCTATGCAAATTTACGGGGGCTCTTTTTGGCATTTCCGGGGCTCTTTTTAGCATTTCGGGGGCTAAATCGCCCCGAGCCCCCGTGTATTTCTTTCACTGGTCAC
>NW_014578158.1:5285-14183 GCF_000485595.1 Priapulus caudatus
GGTAAGCGCTGCATTCGACGTCACTCACATTGACTATCAGTGTTATCTCCCCATCATTATACTCCTACTATACGTCCTACATTCCCCACTGCCGCGCTCAACGTAGATCTGGATCATACACCCAGCATGTTCTGCTAGCCATCTATGGAGCAAATACGACATACGCATATACGCCTCTCTATGACACTTTTGTCATAGCGAAGATTCTTCCTATGACAAATAATTGCTCGTATTGTGTGTGCGCATCATCAGGAGTTTAGGCCGCGCTATTATGAGTGCGCGTTATAGGACACTATTATAACGCAAGCAGTGAATTCAGCTGTTTGAAGCGGAACGAAGTTGACTCGCAATATTTGTTCATAGAAAGAATCTTCTATGACAAATAGTGTCATAGGAGAGCGTATATCATATGCGTATTTACTATGTGTCATAGATGCTAGAACATGCTAATTGCGCGCACGTACATACAAGATCGCTATAACTGATTCGTGCAGCCCAGTCATGATGCATGATTCAGGAGGAGCATTTGCACGGCATTTACAGGAAATCGTCGGCATAATAGGCCGAAAGGGAGTAGAGGAACACTAAACGAAAACTGGTAGTAATAGTATCGTATGTATTCGCATTATATTTTATTTTGAAACGCTCCAAGTGCCCTGTGATACATAGATCCCCTTAACTGTTGTTGTTGTTGTTACTCATTCGAAGGCTTAACCTCCACGCATGTCCGGGGAATCCGACCACCCGTAGTGGTCTGCGAATCCACGCTTGAATATGTGAAATAAACCGCCTACACGTGTACAACGATTGCAGGCAGGCCCGGCCGCCCGAATTTTTTTCCTACGCGTTATCCATTGGGCTTGGATATCCGCATATCAACTTCCGCGATCAGACTTTTCCGTATGATCAAGGAATGATGCAAAAGATCCTTCATGTACTGTCCAGCCGCCACCGCCGCCGCTCCGGTTCGCCGCAGAGAATTTCCCTTCGCTCTATCAACTCGACCCCTAATTGACTTAGCCTACCAAACTTACGCGGTTATACTTACAACATCTTGGGGAAAAGGTGAGAGCGTTACCAAAACCAGGTCACTGCGCCTTTATTTGACGTTTACCTTCACCTTTGATCATATTTCCCTTCCGCTCTCTAACTCTGGCCCTAATTGGACTTAGCTCTACCAAACTTGCGTATAACTTACACATTTTGGGAGAATCGTGAGCCCAGCGCTACCAAAAACCAGGCACTTGCGACCTTTATCTTGACCTGTACCTTGACCTGATTATCATATTCCCTTCGCTCTCTAACTCGGCCTCTAATTGACCTTAGAGCTACAAACCAGGATCACTTACGGCCTTTTATTTATCTTTTACTTGACGCTGATCATATTTTCCTTCGCTCTATAAACTCGCCCTAATTCACCTAGCGCTACCAAACTTGGTAACTTACACATCTTGAGGCAGAAGGTGTGTTGCGTATCAAAACCAGGGCACTACGACTTTAAATTTTACCTTTACCTTGACCTTTGATCATATTTTCCTTCCGCTCTATTAACTCGGCCCCTAATTGACCTTAGCGCGACCAAATTTCGTATACTTACACATCTTGAGGGATGACACGGCGGGGGATACATGGTAGTTGGCGACAACTGCCCTTTCTAGTTAATTATAATTGTATAAAATTTAATAAAATTTAATTAAAAGAAATTTAATAAAATATAATTAAGTATAATTATAATTTTATAATATTAGCATAAATAATGCATTTAACACGTTTGTTGTCACTTGTTGTTTGACAGGCGAAGAGAACACTGGGAGACTACAAATCTACGCAGGTCCTACGGGACCTCGAGATCTCCTTACGAACCAACCACATCGAGTGAGTGCCGGGTGAGCTGTGTCGGGGCAGCCTCCTGTGATAGCAAACACCTCTATAGAAACGGACACCTCTCTGACACTGATTTCCCTCAGTGGCAGTTATACAGAGAATCCACCTTTATAGAACGGTCACCACCTGTCTATAAAGGACACTTTTGGTGTTTTACTCGAGTTACAATTATAAAGCAGGTTGAAATCTCCACTATATAATTCAACTCTATAGACGGACACCTGTCTATAAAGGACAATGGGAAGTTTCACTGGAGTGACAGCCATAGGTTAAAAACACCTCCATAAAGGACACTTTGTGGTTTTTCTTTGAGCGAACCTTATTTACAAGTTTGATTGTAGTGGTGTCTTGATTAATTGAGTTAGAAATTATGTGATCGTCTAGTCTAGTCCCTGGGACCGTTGCTTAGCATGAAACTTTTTATCTTGCTTAGAAGTTTTTCTAGTGACACAGACATGAATAGCAGACGATCGTAAAAGAATTTTTTCTCCATTATTTTCACGTAATCATTTCTCTCGTACGCTACATCTACTTTTGCAATCGCTGCAGACTCACATTTCACCACGTAAATTATTTCACTGCGATAATCTATCGTCGTATTTAATCGACGGTGCATAGATTATAGATCAGTTTGTGATCGATCGTGAAGTATGGAATGATCATTGAGACCATAGCAGTGAAAAAAATACACGGGGGCTCGGGGCGATTTAGCCCCCGAAATGCCAAAAGACCCGGAAATGCCAAAAAGAGCCCCCGAAATTTGCACTAGAGTTCAATGCAACCAAATCTTTAGGTGCTATTTTCATGCCACGCGAGCTTGAAAAGTAGCCCCCGAAAAATAAATTATATTTTTTCCCTGGACCATAGTGCATTGTGCAAACGTGTGTTTTGTGTTGTTTTGTACAGGTGGGTAAAAGAATTTCTGAATGAGGAAAACAATGGACTAGATGTGTTAGTCAATTACCTAAACTTCCAGCTGGTTCTGATGAGGTAAGCTCAAACAGCCTAGCTAGTTAACTTTAGTTAATTAATTAATTAACTTTTTAATTTAATTAGCTAGTTAACTTTCACATACTTATTAACATCGATACGTCATTAGAATACTGAATAGTAATAGGCGAGTACAAATAAGTAACTAAATGAAGGAACTGACTGTGACATGGTAAGAATTGATAGTCTGGGTTAAAATTATAGTAGGGCATTTCACCGTATCTTTGTATAATGGTAAAAGTCGTCACATCGTCGTCATTATCATCATCATCATCGTCACCATTATCATCATCATCCTCATCATCATCGTCACCATCATCATCGCACCATCATCATCATCATCATCATCGTTATAATCTTCGTTATCATCGTCGTCATATTTTTCATCATCATCATCATCATCGTTATGATCTTCGTCGGTATTGTCATCGTTATTGTCTCCATTGTTTCAGGCGGGACGAACAATTCCGCACGTACAGCGAGGACCAGGCCGCCGCCGGAACAAACAACGGAACGCTCGTCAAGTCCGCCGGCAGGAAGACGGTGGCGCAGTCTGTTGGCCGGGCGGCGGGGCGGAGCGTCGACACCGGCAGCATCATCGGCCGCGACGCGAAACCCAACGCCATGACGCTGAGTTTATCTCTCTCTAATTTACACGATGAGGAAGTAGGTGGCGCTGCGGTAGAGGAAGTAGGTGGCACTGTGGTAGAGGAAGTAGATGGCACTGCAGTAGGGGAAGTAGGTGGCGCTGCAGTAGGGGAAATAGATGGCACTGTGGTAGAGAAAGTAAGGGATCCTGAAAAAGGCAGGAACACAATAACGATGTAGATGGCGCTGCGCGTTAGATAGAGTAAGTTAGGATGGCGCTGCGGTAGAGTAAGTAGGTGCTCTGTGGTAGTAGAAAGTAGGTGCGCTATTTGCGGTTTCCACAGATATGTGTGGCTACCAGATTTTCATGATTACAAAAGTCGTACCTCGCACGTTGGTAACCACGGTTACGCATCCCTACCATCGTGCGACGGCTTCTATTTCATATTATTACCATGATTACACCTCCCTAATCGTTGTTTTGGGATCTTACAGCTGCCAGTGTCGTACGTACCCACCATCTTCATACATCGGTTACCACGGTTTACGCATCCCTACTCTCATCGTGTGATGCTCTATTTCTTTGTTACCACGGTTACACATTCTTAGTAGTTGTCGACAGTTGCGCGTCCCTACCGACTTTTCGCGTCGTGCAATGGGCTTCTCTCTCTGCCAGGATCTGAAGCGTAAGGAGCCAGCTGAACCTCGGGAAGCACAGAGGACGACATCCACGTCGCCGTGATGTGTCTGCGCGCGATCATGAACAACAAGCTCGGATTCAACATGGTGTTCGCTCACGCAGAGGCGATCAACTGTATCACGCTCAGTCTCAACCATAACAGCCTCAGGTGAGCTAGCCAGTAAGGAGTTAGCAACAGCAGCACAGCCAGGCAGCAGCCAGCAGCAGCCAGCCAGTAGTAGCAGCAAGTAGCAGCAGTAAGCAGCCGCAGGCAGGCAACAGCAGCCGCAGCAGCGGCAGCAGCAGCAGCAGCGCAGCAGCAGCCAAGTAGTAGTAGTAGTATTCGCAGCAGCAGCAAGTAGCAGCAGTTAGTATTAGTAGAGCAGCGCAGTAGCAGCGCAGCTAGTAGTAGTAGTAGTAGCCAGCAGCAGCAGTAGCGACAGTGGTATAGTAGTAGCAGCCCAGCAGCAGCAGCGAGTAGCAGCAGTAGTCTAGTAAGTAGCAGTATACAGCAGCAGCAGCAGTAGCAGCAGCAGCAGTAGTAGCAGCAGCCAGCAGCAGCAGCCCGCAGCACAGCAGCCCAGCAGCAGCGCAGCAGCGGAGTAGTAGCAGCAGCCGTAGCAGCAGCCAGTAGCCAGCAGTAAGCCCAGCCAGCAGCAGCAGCAGCAGCAGCAAGCAAGTAGTAAGCAAGCAGCCGTTAGCAGCAGCAGTAGCAGCAGCGAGTAGTTAGCCAGCAGCAGTACGCAGTAGTTGTTGTGCATTTAGTTACAGTGTGATCGTGTATTTTTCCCCGGCAGGACCAAGGCGCTGGTGCTGGAGCTTCTAGCCGCCGTCTGTCTCGTCCAAGCGGACGGTCACGACATGATCCTAGAAGCATTTGACCATTTCAAACTGGTGGAGAGAGAGTGTGTGTTTGTGTGTGTTGTGTGTGTGGTGCATGCGTAATTGCGTGCGTAATTGCATGCGTGCGTGCCTGTGTGCATGCTTGCGTGTGTGCGTGCATGCGTGCGTTGTGTGTGGTGTGTCGCGTGCGTGGTGGTGTGTGGTTGTGGCAATGCGTGTGTATGTGCTGTGTATATTGTGCTTGGGCGCTCGTGTGTGTGTGTGTGGTTGTGTGTGTGCGTGACCGTGCGTCGCTCTGCGTGCTGTGCGGGCGTGCGTGCCGTGCTGTGCGTTGACCTACTCTCCTCGTGCGTGTGTGCGTGCTGCGTGCGGTGGTGTGTGTGTGTGTATATGTGTGTGTGTGTGTGCATGCATGTGTATGTGTGTGTATATGTGTGTGTGTGTGTGTGTGTGCGTGTGTGTGTGTGTGTGTGTGTGCGTGCGTGTGTGTGCATGCACGCACATTCGTGTGTGTGTGTGCTTGTGCTTGCATGTGTGTTGTCATATTAATATTATATTATATTATACTATATAAATATTTATACCGTGTTCTCCATCTCTCCCGCTAACAGCTGTGTGAGGAACAGAGCCGATTCGAGACCTTAATGAACGATTTCATGAACTACGAAGAATTCAACATTGATTTCATGGTAAGTCCGCGGGTATTTAAAAAGACTGACTGTATTACATATATATATGTTTGTTAATGACTATGTTATTTGTATGTGTATTACTAACTGTGTTACATGTACTTTCTACTTTCGTGTGTATTACTGACTGTGTTACATGTATTTTTATATGTAATACTGACTGCAGTGTTACATGTACTTTTTTATGTACATATATTACTGACTATGTTACATGTACATATATTACTGACTATGTATATTATTCATGTGTATTACTAACTGTGTTACCTATTACACATGAAAGTACATCTAACTGTGTTACATGTATGTATATTACTGACTGTGTTAATACATACATGTAACACAGTTAATATTACACATGAAAGAACATATAACACTGTCAGTAACATTACTGACTGTGTTATATGTACTTTCATGTGTAATACTAACTGTGTTACATGTATGTATATTACTGACTGTGTTATATGTACTTTCATGTGTAATACTAACTGTTACATGTATGTATATTACTGACTGTGTTATATGTACTTTCATGTGTAATACTAACTGTGTTATATGTATGTATGTTACTGACAGTGTTACATGTACTTTCATGTGTAATACTAACTGTGTTACATGTATGTATATTACTGACTGTGTTATATGTACTTTCAGGTTGCCTGCATGCAGTTCATCAACATCGTTGTTCACTCGGTGGATGACATGAACTTCCGCGTTCACCTCCAGTACGAGTTCACAAAGATAGGCCTCGACGACTATCTAGAGGTGAGAGAGGATGAGAGAGGGAGAGGGGGAGGGTAAGAAAGAAAGGGGAAGTGAGAGAGTGAGAGATACAGAGATGGGGAATCCGAATGTTGATGTTAAATGTGAAAAAGGTTGACCAATGTTGCCGTATTGTTGCACGCACGCCAACAAGCTGAAGCGTGCAATTGTAGTGTATGTTGACAAATGTTGCAAACTGTTGAGTAATGATGCACGAAATGATTACTAATGTTGCCGCGTCTTCGTCAACAGAACATGAAGCACGCGATTGCACAAACGTTTTACTAATGTTGCGCAAAAATGTTGGCTGATGTTGCCGCAAAATTTTGCGAAATGTTGCATAATGTTGCCGCGTCTTCGTCAACAGAAGCTGAAGCACACCGAGTCGGAGCAGCTGCTGGTTCAGATCTCCGCCTACCGTGACAACATGTTCGATGTTCAGCACCTCATGGAGGAGGCGGAGACCAAGAACGTGGCTGTGGAACAAGTCGCAGAGCTAGAGAACGAACTGTCACACGTACGTGAGGGGGGAGGGAGGGGACGAGGGGATAAGAAGGAGGGGAGGAGGAGGGAGAGGAGGCGGAGACCAAGAACGTGGCTGTGGAACAAGTCGCAGAGCTAGAGAACGAACTGTCACACGTACGTGAGAGGGGAGGGGAGGGAGAGGGAGGGAGGAAGAAGGGAGAAGGAGGCAGATGGGTGGAGGAGGGGAATGAGGGGCGGAGGAGGGAGGGGGAGGAGGCTGAGAAAAGAATTTTGCTCTGTAACAAGTAGCAGAGCTAGAGAACTAATTGTCACATGTACGTGAGAGGGAGGGAAGGGAGGAGGGGAGGAGGAGGATGAGGGGGGGAAAAGGAGAAGAGGGAGGGGGAGGGCAGGGAGGATTNATTGTATCGTGAAGGCTGTATCGTGATACATATCGTATCGTGAAGGCTGTATCGTGATACGTATTGTATCGTGAAGGCTGTATCGCGATACATATCGTATCGTGAAGGCTGTATTGCGATACGTATCGTATCGTGAAGGCTGTATCGTGATACGTATTGTATTGAGAAAGCTATATCGTGATACGCATTGTGTAGTGAGCTATCCGGATCATCTATATAGCCCCTAACTATCAACTAACCCTTAAGTGTCGTATGAATTCATATTAATCGTGTGTTCAATCCAAGAAATTGACTTACTATCGAATCTTAAGTGTCGTGTCCTGTAACCATATGTTTGTGCTGCTGCTGTTGTAGGCGATAGAGAGATTCCAGGAGCTGGAGAATGAATCAATGGCCAAGATCTGTGAGTTGGAGAGTGCGGTGGTGGACACAACGAAGGAACGTGACATGTACTATGTAAGTGCTGCCTACGTTACATATATATACACACGCGCACGCACGTACTCACACACACACGCACATGCACACACACACACACACATATAGTTACAGGTATGGATATAGATATATATTCCATATATATTTATATACCCACTTACATCCCAAATGGTGATAAAAAATTCCATTTTGAAAGTGTATAAGGTTACATATGTTATACATATGTTATATATATATATATATTTATATATTTTACAGGTAGACCTGAGGCAGATGCAGCACAAACTTGATTGTTAACGTTGTGTTTACTTAGTTGTTGTTGTTGTTGTTGTTGTTGTTGTAGTTGTTGTTGTTTACAGGTGCACCATGCCTAGACGCAGCATGAACTGTGTTGTTTACATTGATGTTTACTTTGTTGGTTGTTGTTTACAGGCGCACCTTGCTCAGACGCAGCACGACCTGGATGAGCTGAGGAAGCAGATTAACGAGAAGGATGAGGATGTGAAGCAGAAAGGAAGCCTTCTGCAGGAGAGGGAGAAGGAACTCGAATCCCTCAAGGGCACCTTGAGACGTACGTACGCGCGCGGCGCCATCTGTTGTAGCGATAATGCATCAATTGTAATTCGAGTTCATGTGAGGACGTAACATGCCCTATAATGTACCTCCATTGTGTGATGCCTTGTGTGGTGTTTAAAGTGATCACGTCACCGTAAATAGTAAAAGTAAAGAACATATTTCCACTTTTTCACAAAATGTAAGTAATTCTGTTATCCTTTTTTGGTTAAATTGCTGCATTATACTTACTATTTTACTATATTGTTTGATGTAAACATACACTCGTGACTCATACATAGCCCATAGCAAGTAATTAATGTCAGGATCATAATGTCAAATCGTCCAGGTTTTTTTGATTTTTAACTAGTTGAGAAACAATCTTATCGGGTAACAATTTGACGATACATTTAGTTCCATTAGTACTTACTTTTATTGTAAAAAAATTGTAACCATTTTTTTACAAATATACACCATAAAAAATTCGTGACGTAGTTAATTTAATGGTAAAACCTTATGGTTAGTTACCCCAAGAATGCAGTACTGATTCCATAAGTACGTTAGTTCCTAGTACGTTCCTGTAGGT
>NW_014578158.1:14208-19679 GCF_000485595.1 Priapulus caudatus
TTATTATTATTATTATTATTATTACTATTATTCTTGCAGTGGCGTTGGATAACGTGTTAGCGGACGTGCGGGAGTTGGAGCGAGGCATGGAGCTAACGTGGCGCCCCCTGATGCTTATTTATTATTATTATTATTGTTATTATTATTATTATTATTATTATTACTATTATTCTTGCAGTGGCGTTGGATAACGTGTTAGCGGACGTGCGGGAGTTGGAGCGAGGCATGGAGCTCACGCGGAGGGAACACGACCAGCATCGAGACTCCAAGAAGTTTCCCGTCCTTCGCGTCTTCCTCTCCGCGACCGGAGAGAGACTCAAGAAGCTGACGCACGACGCCAAGATCGCAGAGGTGAGAGGTCCGGTCGCCGTGGCAACGGCGTCGTTTGCGACCGTCTTGTGGTTGAAACTTTGAGACACCGCCCCTATCTAATCTAGATGTTACGGATCGTACATATCTGATGTGACGGATGATGGGGGACGGAGGGGGAATAATAACTCAATTGTCGTATTGTATGTTGATTATTGCTTGTTGGAAAATGTGGAAAGTCTTTGAATTTTGGAAGAAAATGACGCTTTTGCGGGTTTGGAATGTCGTGGGAAATGGTTTTGGAAATTTCTTCGAAATTGTGCTCGTGTTTATTTTGCCTGATACCTAATGAAATCTTATTTAACTGTCAATGATAGTTTGTTCAGTAATCACTGGATATTCGAGACAAAATGGTTGTGGTGTCAGGATGCCTATAAGGAATGTATAGAGTCCTTCTCCCTCTCCTCCTCCTCCTCCTCCCCCCTCCTCCTCTTCCTCCTCCTCCTCCTCCTCACGTGCAACATTAACGCTTGGTTTTGTGTGTGATTTCAGGATGCCTACAAGGACTGTATAGAGTTCTTTGGTGAGAGTGCGATTGCGATGGCTCCCACAACCTTCTTTGCTCTCTTTGCGCGCTTCGTTCAAGCCTTCAAGCAGGCGTTGATAGACAACGAACAGAGGAAGAAAGCCGAGGTATGCAGGCCGGGAAGCATCCTAGATGTTCTTGTCGGTCGGATGTTCTAGTCTTTCTCAGAGTCTCCTCCTTTTCCTCCTCCTCCTCCTTCGCTTCCTTCTCCCCATCCTTGTTGATAACAACATTAACAGCAACATCATCAACAACAACAACAACAACAACCACCACAACAACAACAACAACATCATCAACATCGCCAACATCAACATCAACAGCAATAATATCAATGGCAGCAACAACAACATCAACAACAACAACACCATAGCAACAACAACAACAGCATCACCAACATCAACAACATCAGCAACAACATCACCAACAACAACAACAACATCACCAACAACAACAACATCAGCATCAACAACAACATCAACAACATTATCAACATCACCAACATCAACATCAACAGCAATAATATCAATGGCATCAACAACAACATCAACAACAGTGAACCGAATAACTGTATAGTATTGTAGACGACTGTTATTAGACTATTACGAATCGTTACTCTTGTGTTTTCGAAAGGCTGCTAATGCGCCGCCCGCATGGCTACGCATGGCGCCCCCTTCACGACGTTCTTGTGTTTCTTACAGGAGGCGGCAAACGCCCCGCCCGCTCAGGCGGAGGTCGTTAAGAAGAATCGCGCAAACGTGAAGATGCAGCAGAACATGCTGATGAACGAACTGAAGAAGAAGGTTGCCAAGGGCAACGAGAAGCAGCTTCTGTCTCAGGACGAACTTTACCACGGCGCCGTCGATGACATCATCAACGGTACGGTGGCGCCACCGCTGTCGCTGTTGATACCGCGTCAATGCACGCAGCCTCTCGCGCGTGGCTCACTCACTCTCTCTCTCTCTCTCTCTCTCTCTCTCTCTCTCTCTCTCTCTCTCTCTCTCTCTCTCTCTCGCTGTATGTCTCTCTCTCTCTCGGTATTCTTAGTACGTTAGTTCCTAGTACGTTCCTGTAGGTGTTGCATCTTCTATCCCACGATGTGTGTGTGTCTACTGCGATGGGTTCGGGTCTATCGGGTGTATATCTACTGCTAACCTGTCTTAACGGAGAGCGAGGATTCACCAGCGATTCTCGTTTTTTGTTTCCGCAGTAAAAGGTGGACAGGTGGCAGCACTGGGTCTCGCCGGAGAAGGAGGAGGAGGCGGCGGAGGAGGAGGAGGAGGCGGCGGCGGAGGAGGAGGAGGACCGGGGGGTGGGGGAGCACTGCCGCCCCCACCCACGCCGGCGGCGCCCCCCCCCCCCCCCCCCCCCCGCCCCCCCCCGCCCCCCCGCCCCCGCCGGCCCCCGGACCGCCCCCTCCCCCCGGACAGATGGCAGCACCTTCCGGAGGTATGGAATTCGAATTTTTATTTTATTATTATTTATCTATTTATCTTGTTTTTTATCTATTTTTTTTTCATTTTACCTCGACGTTCGACGACATTTAATCCAATTAATGGTTGATGCAGATTTTCTAGCTATGTTTACGTGTGTTGGGAAATTTTTGATAAACCGCATTTGTTCAGTCTCATGCGATTCATTTTCTGACTAAACTGTTACGAACGCCTGCGTCTGTGAGCTGTTAGAAGGATTACAGATACGACGTCGCTCATTGAAAGTCACGTCAAAACAAGAATCGCGTCGTTAAAAACAAAAGTTGTCATCGTCGTGTGACAGTGTGACACTGACACACAGTTGACTGATATAAATTTCAATAAATATCTCTTGTCAATAAATTCTCATCTAAATTCCAATTCAAATCCAAATAAAAAAACATCTCGGTATCATCTGTGTCACGCCATGACTCACCACCTGCGGCCGCACGTGATTGGTTGATTGTCCGTTCTCTTGCCCGCAGCAATGACAATTAAGCGGAGAATCCAGACGAAGTATCGTCTACCGATGTTCAACTGGATCGCGTTGAAGCCTCAGCAGCTGAAAGGAACCGTATTCAATGAGCTAGACGATGACAAATTACTCAACGTAAGTCACTGCTAGCGCCATCTACTGGGCAGGGAAGTTGCTCTTGCTTGCTCTCTCTCTCTCTCTCTGTCTGTATCTCTCCCCCTCTCTCTCGCTCTCTCTCGCTCTCTCTCTCAGTCTCTCTCTCTCTCTCTCGCGCTCGAATCGGACCAGTCAATTTCATTGCGTGTTAGATTATTCCTTCAGCAACTTCACGCCAGTCACAAAACTTGTGTAAATATACCAAAGTAGATTGGGGTGTATGTTAGGCAGTCCAAGTCGTAAAATAAAATCGATCGATCAATCAATCGTGTTTAATTATTCTTCAGCAACTCCATGCCGTCACGGCTGCGTCACGCTCTGTGAGGAACTCCGCTCGTGTGCGAAAGATGCTAGAGGTGAGGCACTGGTCACGCCACACGCCACGGCCCCCTCAACCTCTCCCCTCCCGCCGATGATACATAGCACATCATCAACTACCTCCCAGCCACACCGCCACCCAATACACGTCACACAGAAACCGCCCCCCCCCCCCAAATCGTTGCATACATGCGTTAGAGGTACAGGCATTTGGTGTCATGGTTTTGTGTACATGCTGTGCGGTAAGTTTGTTAATTTTCTTCAAAATCAACATATAGAAGTCTAAGATCTTCGTGAGCAACTAAAGAATCACGCATGCCCTCTCTGGCGTTTATTTCTAAAATCTATAGCAGTGATTCATCGCGTCGGTTGTTGCGTGATACTGCTTTCAGCCGATGATTCGTACGATCCGTGTCTAATATAAAATCCATGTAACCGATTTCTAATGCTAATCTAATTCTGTATCTCTCTCTCTCGCTCTCTGTCAGATAATCCTGGTCTTTGGAAACTACATGAACAGTAACAAGAGAGGTGGGCCCCAGTGTCCAATGGATTCAGAACGTAGCAGAGTCTATATAATGTACACCCAGTGTTGCTTAGTATTGGTCTGTAGCAGAAGACACGCATACATTACATGACAGGCAGTACTGAGCCCTGTAAGTGGTTTGGGTAGCTCAGTGGTTGTGGTTCGTAAGCAAAAGAGCTGCTAATAGCCTAGAATGATGAAATGATGACAAATGATGATGTTGTGCATTAGACTGTCCATGGATTATTGTTTTTGTTTTTGATGATTGTTACCATTGTTGTTATTGAGTGACGATGGCGGTGATGATGACGATGATGACTGCTGCTGCTGGTTCTGGTGATGATGTTGATGATGATGATGATGAAATACGATGACGAACGACGACGACGAACATTCTGATGATTATTCGCGTCACGATGCTGGATGTTGTTTTAGTTGGTTGCTGTTTTGGTTGTTTTTGTTGGTTGATTGTTATTCTTGTGTTGTTTGTTGTTGTTGTTGTTTGTTGGATGATGATGATGAGTGATGAGTGGATGAGTGAGTGATGTGTTTGGAGTGATTGGTTATTTTCGCTGTATGACCAGGCTCTATGGATGAGGCGGAGAGAGGTCGCAAGATAAGAAGGTTACCTTGTTAAATTTCATCGCTCACACAGTAAAGACGAAATTCCCAGAACTGCTCAACTTTGATACGGAGCTTCGCTTTATAGAGAAGGCAGCACAAGGTACGTGGGAGGGGGAAACCATGCACATGCTCTTAGTGGTCACAGTGGTGTTATTGATTATTGATCGATTGATTGATTATGTGTAGTGGTCTTGTCCGTGTGATTGTTTTCGTGATTATTTGTTATTGATAGTTTTGAGGTTATTGGTTTCTGATTGTGCTACAGTTATTGATTATTGGTTAATTCATAAGTAGTGATTATTGATTGTTTTTGCAGTTGTTGATCGTTTCTTATTTTGCAGTTATTGATTATTGATTGCTTTCACGGCGCCAGCGCGGTGCCCTGTTCATTGCTTATTGAACTCTCACTTCGGCAGTGTGAGGGGTGGTACTGCTGTCATGGGTTTGCACATGAGCAGCATTTGGTGAAAATGGTCTGTAGAGCAGATATACATATCAGTTTTTATCATCTGATAAATATTGTCTATTTAGTAATTTTGTCTATAGTCCGGTAGTTGAAGGTGAATAAGATCGAGGTGCCCTACGCACCGCAGAAAAATGGTATAATAAGATTATTTTTCTCACCAGAAGTGAGGCAGGAGTGTGAATCATATAACAAGCGATATCCAATAATGCCGCAAATATCGGCTCTTTGAATCATCTTTGCACATTTTTGGCATGTTTTGTAATGGGAATGACCGCCATGGCAAAGGGCTTGTCAAGTGATATAGTGGGACACATACCTGGTGAAAAAAGTTGCGGGTTTTGTGTATAAGTCACAAAGAAATTGGCATGCAGTGCGAAGTTTAAGGGGTATACTAAATGATTTTTTAAATAATGCCAAGCTAATTCTTTTCCGTAACTATATATCGCACTATTTTAAGTACGATCGTACCTGTGTTATCGAATACCTTTATAGAACGGCCAACTGTCTGTGAAGGACACCAATGTTTTCCCTTTGATGAC
>NW_014578158.1:20246-22682 GCF_000485595.1 Priapulus caudatus
CGCTCCTCGCTTCCCACTCTTTCTCTCTGACCTCTCGTCCTCTCTCTCTCTCGTCTTTCTCTGTTCTTTATTGTTTCGCTGATATAATGCCAAGCTAATTCTTTTCCGTAACTATATATCGCACTATTTTAAGTACGATCGTACCTGTGTTATCGAATACCTCTATAGAACGGCCAACTGTCTGTGAAGGACACCAATGTTTTCCCTTTGATGACCCTTACACATAGGTTTGGCTGCAGGCTGCACTTTACATAATCAATGTGTACACAAGAGAGAACTCAGAAGACGTATTAATGACCATAATAATTTTGCAATTACATTAATATCAACAACATTCTCGCTTCTCCTTTAAATTAAATTTAATCATATTCTATGTGAGCATGTGGGAATTTAGAAACCCTCTGATAGAGATAGACACACACGCAGCAACAGCAACTATAATAATTTCGCAATCACATTAATAACAACAGCATACTCGCGCTTCTATTTTGAATTTCATTTGATCCGATTCTATGCGATCGTGTGGGAATTCACGAATCCTCCTGAGTTTTCTCTAGTTTGCTCTCACCTTATCAAATCACTGCCAACACTCAGTCATCTGTTACAATCAGCAATAATCCTTAAATTAATTACGTCTCCGTAAATAGTAAAAGTAAAAAAAATATTTCCACTTTTTCACAGAATGTAAGTAATTCTGTTTACTTTTTATGGCTAAATTGCTGCATTATACTTCCTATTTTGTTATATTGTTCGATGTGAACATACACTCGTGACTCATACATAGCCCATAGCAAGCAATTAATGTCAGGATCGTAATATCAAATCGTCCAGGTTTGTTTTTTTTTCACTATAGTTGAGAAACAATCTTATCAGGTAAGAATTGGACGATACATTTAGTCCCGTTAGTACTTACTTTTAATGTAAAAAAAATGGCGACAAAATTTTTACAAATATCCGTACATGGAAAATTCGTGACGTAGTCGATTTAATGGTGAACTGCGCAGATTCTGTACTCGAAGGAGAGGGAAAAAAACAATTCAATTCTCCCCCGCGCTGCTTCCTTGTACGGGGAAACATGAGTAAGTAGGATGGATACTTCCCCTCCATGCCCTGATGCAGTATTATTATTATTATTATTATTATTATTATTATTATTATTATTATTATTATTATTATTATTATTCACAGTAAGTTGGAGGAGCTACTGGGAATCTATGTACTGCTGCTGCTGCGCTGCTGCTGCTGTGCTGCTGCGCTGCTCGCTGCTGCTATTACTACTACTACTACTGCTGCTGCTGCTACTGCTGCTTGCTGCTGGCTACTGCTGCTGCTACTGCTACAGTTACTGTTACTGCTGCTGCTGCTGCGCTGCTGCTGCTGTTACTGCTGCTGCTGCTGGCCTATTACTGCTGCTGCTGCTGGCTGTGGTGGTGCTGCTACTGGCTGCTGCTGCTGGCTACTGCTGCTGCTGCTGCTGCGTGCTGCTGCTACTGCTGTTACTGCTGTTACTGCTGCTGGCTACTGCTGCTGCTGTACTGCTGGCTGCTGCTATTACTGCTGCTGCTGCTGCTGGTGGTGGTGCTGCCTACTGCTGGCTGCTGGCTGCTACTTGCTGCTGCTGCTGGCTAACTGCTGTTTACTGCTGCTGGCTGATCTGTATACTGCTGGCGGCTGATGCTGTTAGCTGTGCTGCGCTATTACTGGCTGCTGCTGCTGGTGGTGGTGCTGCTACTGCTGCTGCTGCTGGCTACTGCTGTTTACTGCTGTTACTGCTAGCTGCTACTGCTGCTTGGCTGCTGATGCTGTTACTGCTGTACTGCTGTTACTGCTGCTACTGCTGCTGTTACTGCTGCTGCTGCTGCTGTTAGCTGCTGTTACTGCTGCTGCTGCTGCTACCGCTACCTCTACCAATACCGCTACCGCTACCACGCCGCTACAGATGCGCGCTCTCACTCGACCGCGACTCAACCGATGTTTCGAGGCGGTTGGATTCGAGCAGCGAGATGGTTCTTCTTCTTTCGTTCTCAGGAGGCTCTCATCGCTCGCAGACTTCTCCCTGTCCGCAGCCTCCGCTCAGCTTAAACGTGTCCTCAAACTCATCAAAGTTGATGACCTGTAGAGGGGAGAGGTTAGGAGGTCAGCATCGAGAGAGAGAAAGAGAGAGAGAGAGAGAGCGAGCGAGCGAAGCGATGCAAAGAAAGAGAAAGAGAGAGAGAGAGAGAGAGAGAGAAAGAGAGAGCGGAGAGCGAGAGAGAGAGAGAGAGAGAGAGAGAGAGAAAGAGAGAGAGAGAGAGAGAAAGAAAGCGAGAGAGAGAGAAGAGAGAGAGAGAGAGAGAAAGAGAAAGAGCGAGAGAGAGAGAGACAGAGGAGAGAGAGAGCAGAGAAGAGGGAGAGAGACGAACCCAGACAGGAGGAGAGAGAGCACAGAAGAGCAAT
>NW_014578158.1:22707-30163 GCF_000485595.1 Priapulus caudatus
GAGAGACGCAGTGAGAGGAGAGAGAGAAGAGAGAGAGAGAGAACAGAGATGGGGAGAGGAGAGACTCGAGAAGAGAGAGATCGAGAGGAGCGAGGCGTGTTTTTGGATGAACCGACCCAACGCCTCTCACATGCGTGACCAAAGGGTGACGGAGGGGAAGGGAGGAGGGCGAGGAAGGAGAGAGGGAGCGAAGGATAGGTTTGCACTGAGGGAGGGAGGAGTGGGCAGGAGCACGGTCAAACTATCACATTAAACTCGTCTACAAACCTTTATGTGTTGGATGACCGACCAACGCTCACTCTCACATGCAGTGACCAAAGAAGACGAGGGGTAGCGGGAGGGAAGGAAGGCAGGAAGAAGCGAGCGAGGGAGAGAGGGAGGGAAAGGAAGACGAGAAGGGGGTCCGAGAAAGGGGTAAAGGTGAGGTGAGGTGGAGAGAGAAAAGCGGAACAATAAAATACGTTAGTGCCGATTAGGATTGGATGCGAGGAAAAGAGTAAGGGAGGAAGGAAGAATGGAGCAGAAGAACGAATGGCGCGAGAAGGGAGGGTGGGAGAGGCAAACAGAGCACAGAGAGAGAGAGAGAGACAAGAAGAAAGATGAGAGCGAGAGCCGGAGAACTGGGAGGAGAAGCGGGAGAGAGGGGGGACTGGGAATGCGCGGGAGGGAGTGAGGAGGAGGAGGAGGGAGGAGAGGAGGGACGGGAGTGATGGAGGAGGGAGAGGAGAGAGCGGGAGGGACGGGAGGGAGGGAGGGAGAGAGAAGAGACGACGAAAGAGGAGGATGAGGAGAGAGAGAGAAGCGGGCGGGAGATGGACGAGAGTGAGAGACTGAGAGATGGGAGGACGAAGCTCCGACCAGGAGAGCACCTGAGACTTGGAGAGAGAGAGATGGATGAGCAGAGTAGCGGACTCAATGAACCGTGCAGATCATACAATCACAGCCAGCCACAGCCACCACTTGCCTGCTGCCGTCCGCCTTTGCGGAAACACCGCGGAGCCGTCAGCGTGCACCATCTTACGAGTGATGTATTACGTCGAGAAACGGCGAATTCACACGTCCTTCCGGGGACAATACACCGACCATGCCAGGGTGATGTTGTGAGACGAGGGACCGGCGAGTGAGGCGAGGGAGGCCGAGCGAGGAGGAAGAGAGAGAGGGAGGGCCGGGGGCGTGGCGGGTGGAAGACGGAGGGAGGGAGGAGGGAGGGAGGGAGGGAGGCGAGAAGAGAGGAGGGAGGGAGGAGGGAGGCAGGCAGGAAGAGGGAGAAGGGTAGGAATGGCAGGGAGGGTAGGCGAGGGCCACCGGGGAGCGCAGGAGGGAGGGAGGGAGGAGTGAGGCAGAGAGGTAGGAGGAGGGAGGAGGGGAGGCATGGAAGAGACAGGTCGGAGGGCAGGGAGATGAGTGGCGCGAGGGAGGGCGGAGCGAGAGGCAGGAAGGCAGGGGGGAGGGGCAGCAGGGGAAAGCAGGGAGGGAGACGCAGGTCAGTGCGCGGGGAAGGAGGGGCGACTACCTTCCTTGTTAGCGACGAGCGAGGTCGAGCGAGGCGAGGCGAGATGAAGAAGATAGAGCGAACAGAGCGGAAAACACAGAGCAGCAGAGAGACGAGAAAGTTCGAGAGAGGAAGGCGAGGAGCGGAGAGAAGCAGAGAGAGAGAGAGGAGAGCACGAGCACGAGACGAGAGAGAGAGGAGAGGCGAGGAGAGAAGACGTAGGAGATGGAGAGAGAGAGAGAGAGAGAGAGACCGACGAAGAGAGAAGAAGATGAGAGAGAGTGAATGACGAGAAGAGAGAGAGAGGAGAAGAGAGCGAATTGTATGTCTCTCTCTCGGGACACGCTGTCACACGCCGGTTCTGTGTTGGTGTTGTTGTGTGTGTGTGATGATAGTGTGTGCGCTCGTGGTGTGCCTTATGTGCTGTGTGTGTGTGATGTATATATATCATGTCGTGTTGTGTGCGGTGTTGTGTGTGGTGGTGTGTTGTTTGTGTGTGTGTGTGTGTGTGTGTGTGTGTTGTGATGTGCGTGGTATGGTGTGTGTGGTGTGTGTGTGTGTTGTGTCGTGTGTGTGCCCCTCTTCCGCGGTCCGGCTGTGTGTGCCTGTGTGTGTGTTGTGTGTGCCCGTTGTTGTGTGTATTGGCGAGGGAGTGGAACACGC
Organism: Priapulus caudatus; assembly: GCF_000485595.1. Lineage (NCBI taxonomy): Eukaryota > Metazoa > Priapulida > Priapulimorpha > Priapulimorphida > Priapulidae > Priapulus > Priapulus caudatus. The sequence continues at coordinate 24,863 of NW_014578158.1, forward strand.
CAGTCACGTGCGCGGGAAGCACGCGAGGGGAGAACAGATGTTGCCTTCCTTTATGCGAGAATTAGCGAGTTACACGCTTTTCTCGCGGACACGCCATGATGCGGTGGGAGATGGCTGGGGAAGCAACGGTGGTTGCACGCTCGTTTTTCCATCCTCCCATTACGAGATTTACGTAGTTAACATAATACATTGCATGAGATAACAGATTCATGATACAAGAATAATAATAAAAAGATAAATAAATAATAATAATTATTATTATTAAATTAATACTACTAATAATAATAGAGTAATAATAATAATAATCAATAATAATAATGAACCCTATGCTCCCAGGTTGGCGTACACGGGCCAACACAAAGCACCCGGCTAATTGCTGTTGATCCACTTAGGAAATATAGCTCGTAGAAGCTTCTAATAATCAAACAGAAAGCAATACTGCAGTTACCTAAAATCCCAAACCTAAGGAAATCAAATTTGACCCCGGGTTCGCACCCGTAGCTTTCTCTCCGCGGTTCCACAGAGAGTGTCGGAGATCATCTCCTCCTCCGTCGAGGAGCGAAGGAGGAGGCGGAGGTCGCAGTTGCTGACGATGAATGCTCTTGTGTTTGTTCCGCAGCGATCTTTGTTAAGAAGGTGGAGCATGCGGCGGAGGTGATCGTGCGAGCGATCAACAACCTCGATCTCAGCATCCTCTCGTTAGAGATGACCGAGATCCTACTCAAACTAATACCCAAGGAAGACGAGGTTAGTATTATGTTAATTTTTATTTATTTTTTTATTTTTTATTTTTTTATTTTATTCATTATATCTGTTAGATTCTACTCAAACTAATACCCGAGGAAGACGAGGCATGTGTTACCTTACCGTTATGCATTATATTTATTATTGTACATAATTTATAATCATATCATTTATAATTATTATATTAATGTATTGTAATTAATATTGTACATTGTATTGTATAGTATATATAATAGTATATATTGTATTACATGTGTGAAGGTGACACATGAATGTGTGCGTGCGTGCGTGCGTGCGTGCGCGTGTGTCTGTGTGCTTGTATCCGTGTATATCATTGCGTGGTTTTATGTAGATATGAGACTAGGTACTTGTACCTATATATAAATGTCATATTATGGCATATATATTAGTGTATGTGTCATTGTATAATCAATCGTTAACTACATGTTCTCTGTACAGATCAAGGCATACAGGCAATATGAGAAGGACAAGAAACCGCTAGAAGCTCTAACAGAAGAGGACAAACTCATGTTTCAGGTAATAGCCCAACTTAACATCGAAGACCAACAGATTAACAGGAGTGTTTATTAATTTAAAAAAATTCTGTGACTAATTCACTTCGATAAGTTAAATAACAAACAAAAGCTAACAAAATTAACATAAGTATATAGTAATTGTTTAAAAAAGGTTCAATAACTAACCGAAAGCTTAAATGACTAAAAGTTCACGATAAAAAAACGTATCCGGAAGAAAACAGATCTCGCCCATAGATGGCGCCACGTGCTAACTTCGTCTGTCTTTGCAGTTGACTAAGGTTGAGCGGCTGCTGCAGAAGTTGCAAGTGATGAGTTTCATAGGAAACTTTGACGAGAGTGTGCATCTGATGACTCCGGTGAGTGTGCAGTATCCCTTTCACACACGCAGCGGGCAGGCAGAGAGAGGGAGGAGGAGAAGGGGAAGGAGGAGAGGGAGGGAGGGGAAGGATGAGATGTTAGTGAGTTAGTGAGAGCAGGCATCTGATGACTCCGGTGAGTGTGCAGTATCCCTTTCACACACGCAGCGGGCAGGCAGAGAAGGGGAAGGAGGAGAGGGAGAAGGGGAAGGGTGGGTGAAGAGAGGGAGACGGTAGGGGGCAGTAGAGGGATGAAATGTTAGTGAGAGTTGACGATAGATAGATAGATAGATAGATAGAGAGAGAGAGAGATAGAGAGAGAGACAAACACTAGCAGCACCGTGACCCCTGCAACATCCATCCCATCGTCGTTATCCCAAGTCAGAGAGAGCAACCCTTTTCAACTGTACTTCTGCACTTAATGCTTACAACCCGCGTCGTCGTTGTCATTGTAGATTTGAAGCACAAGCCGTATCGCAGAGCAGACGCCGTCAGGAAGTCCCTGCGCAAGGGACGCGGACACACGCTGGCAGACGACCAAGCTACAGCCTTGTAACGCGTAACGCCCCCCCCTGCGTAACACGACAATGCAACGCAACGACGCGCCCTCATATCGCGTCGCCATGGAAACGGCCGTCGCGTGTCGCGACGAATCGGCGACGCGATTGTAATGTCGTCGCCATCGAAATGGCCGTCGCGTAATCTGACAATGCGAAGCGTGATGCTGACATCGTCACCATGGAAACGACATCCACGTAACGTGACGATGCGATGACGTGATTCCACCCTCGTCACCGTGGAAACGACATCGACGTAATGCAATGACGCGGCGATCTACTGAGCTCGTCGCCATGGTAACGTCCGCCATGTAACGCGACAATGCGACGACGCAATACTAACCTTTTCACCTTGAAAACAGCAGCCATGTCAGGAAAATGTCGTCGAGCAAAGTACCACGTGCGTTCTCTATCGCTCGCTCTCTCTAGCTGCTAAGGATCTTTTATTGTTTTAATGGGACCCACCGTTGCTGCACCCACCGACGTCGTCTCCATGGCAACCACGTCTCCGTGGCAACCGTGTCTCGGCTGCGCTTTTATATGCAGGCGGTGCTTCTCGCGCGGCGCGTTTTTTTTCGCGGCGGAGGTTTTTTTTTTATTACGGCGAGTCCTATTCATATTCGCGTCTCCAGTCTCCGGGTTTTCACGCGGTCCCTCTGCGTGCGTGAGGGTCGACGTGGAATGGAATAGAATAGAATATTGTGGGTGAAGAGCAGTATATACGTGTATGTGGATGTATGCTCTCGCTGCCAAAACACGCTGGTTCCGGTTTAGCCTTGTACAGTGAGTGACTTTGTATATAGATATAAGCAGAAGATGAGTGCGTGCACGCACGCGCGCACGCACACACACACACACACACCTACATGCAAACACGGGCGCGCGTGCGTGTGTCACACAACACCGATATTGTTATGTAAATTTGAGTCGAAGTATGTAATAACCAGTGTGCTGTAATCAGTGTACGCCGCTTCCAGCCAATCATCAATCTTTTCGTGATTTAGTGATATGACGCTATGCCAACTGAAATGGTGCTTGTATTTAGACTATTGTTGCAAACGAGATGTGTTGCTTCCGCGTGTGCTAGCAAACGAGCGAGATAGACAGACACAGAGAGAGAGAGAGAGAGAGAGAGAGAGAGAGGAGGGAGGGAGAGAGAGAGAGAGAGAGAGAGAGAGAGAGAGAGAGAGAGAAAAAGAGAGATGTATGCATGAACAAATCTCTGTCATGTTCATGATTTATATGATTAAGTTTATAATAATAGTATAATAAATTAATCTATTTCCCTGTTCGCAGCCACCGTCTTCAATATTTAACGATGCCACATGGATGGGGACCTCGAATCAATGCTGGGGCAGAACAATGACTGCGTGAATGAGCGGCCCCGATCATCGCATCCATGAAAGATTCGAAAGACGCTAATTGGTCAAGCCAATTCATGTTTAATATTCGATTTTGTGCGAGTTGGGGAGAGAGGGTAAAGGGCAGGGGAGGAGGAATGAGGGAAGAGGAGGAAGGGAGAGGGCAGGGGGAGGGAGAGGGAAGAGGGAGCAGAGGGGGAAAGGAAGGAGCGGAGAGGGAAGGGGAGGAGGAGATGGAAGGGGGAGCAAAAGGGGGGAAGCAGGAGGGGAATGGGAGGGGAGCAGAGAGGGAAAAGGAGAAAAAGTATAAAGGAGAGAGAGGAGACAGAGAGCAGAACTGAGGAAGGAAAAATAAGGATGGATTAGGAGAGGGCAGAAAAGAGTTCAGAAGGCGAGGCGAGGAACGAAAGAGTAGGGGTAGAAGAGGGGGATGCATGTTAGAAAAAGAGGAGATAAAAAGCCTGAGGAATGTAGGGACAACGTCAGGAGAGAGCGGGGTATATGAAAAAAAAAAAAAAGATAGGAGAGATGAGAGATGCGTGGATAAATGTATTTGCCACATCGTCTCTACCATCCCGTTAAACGACACGGCATTTGTAAGCGAAACGTAATGCTAGAGTTATTGATATACGTATATATATATATATATATATATGATAGCAGTGTAAGCCGCAGCCCCGTTATAACGGCGATGGTTTGGGCGGTCGGCATAAAATGTCATCTTGAAAAAAAGGGAAAGAGCGGGGTCCGCACTAAATGGGGGTTTTATATTACACTGTGGCTATATAAAGGCAAAAAGGGGTCCAGACGACTCATCGCGTTAAATCGGGGGCGCGTAAAATCGGGGCTTGTCACTATAACATACGAACATGTCAAAACACACGGTGTAACAACATGTAAAAGGCAACCTGGCAATGGCGACGTTGTGTACAGTAATGATAATATACTTGAAAGAAATAGCATTTTTTTCCAATTTGTTGGCAAAATATATACTAAATATTTTTTTTGGGTGGGATTAACAGTAAGTATTCTATGCATCGGAAACTAAAACCTTATCAACCATATATCTTCGTAACCACCTATACTTAATGCAATCTCCAATATTAACATTCAATTTATTACAGCTCTCTCTTTGTCGGCGCCACTGGATGGTACATTAAGCCACTAGTAGGCGACAGATCACTTATCACGTGGGCACTAACGTCTTGCCAAGGCAGTTGGTTTTTTATGTGATGCTAGAAACGCGTGTACTGCCTGCCTCTACTCTCTCGTCTCTCTTTCTCTCTCTCTCTCTGCTCACTCCTTTCTTCGCTTCTCTCTCTCTCGTCTCTACGCTCTCTCCGGCCCTAATCTCTCTCTCGTGCTTTCATTCTGCTCGCTGCGCTCAGGTCTCGTCTCTTGCTCACGTCACCCTCTCACTCTCACTAATTCTCTGCATTATCTTTCTCTCTCTCTCCTCCCTTTCTTTCTTTCTTTCTTTCTCTTGCCCTCACCCCCTCATTCTCTCGCGCTTTGCCCTGACCCCCCTCTCGTCACGTCTTCTTTCTCTCTCTATCGTTACCTTTCTTTTCTTTCTCTGGCCTCCACCTCTGCATTCTCTCGACCGCTCTACCCTGATCCCCCCTCAACTCACTCTCTCTCTCTCTCTCATCTCGTCTACTGCGAAGTTCTCTCTCGTCTCTCGGTCTCTCGTCTCTCTCTCTCCATGGGCCTCTCTGTCTCTTGGTCTCTGTCTCTCTCTCTCCCC
>NW_014578158.1:30188-39039 GCF_000485595.1 Priapulus caudatus
GGTGGCTTCACTACTACAGCCAAATACTCAGGCAGTTCACTGTTGCTATTCTCTCTTACATCCTTCTTCCTCTCGCATTCTCTTCTCCATCTCTCATCATCTTCTACTCTCATATCGCTACTCTTTCTTCTACCTGCTCTCTCTCTTCGGCGCTAATCCGCCGCTCCTTATTGACAACTTTGTGGGCTTCATTCCTGTGGTTCAAATACTCATCTTATCTCTCTCCCATGGTGTCTCTAACATTTTTTTTTATCATAATTCAGCTGGTTACTTTGCTCTTTCGCAACTTAAAACCTTTCTTTTTTCTATCTCTCTCTGCCGTCTCTCTCGCGGGCTCTCGTCTCTCTCTCTCATCTCTCTCACGCTGCGCTCTCTCTTCTCACTCGCCTCGCACTCTGTTTTTCTGTCAAACAAACAAGTCGCTTAAAAAGTCTCACTCTCTTTGTGCTCGGTCGTTCAAAGAAAGAATCGTATCTCTCTACTCTCTTCTCTCCTCCGCTCCTCTTTCTTTCGTATCAAAATTTTCTCCGTTGTTTGAGCTATCGTCTTCTGTCTCCTTCTTTTCTATCGATCTCGTTGAAAGCACAGCATTTCTCAATTTCTTTTATCTCGTCTTTGTTCCTCTCTCTCTCTCTGCGTCGCGCTCTCTCTCTCTCTCTCTTTTCTTCCCGCGCGTTCGCGGTATTTTTTTCCGGCAAAAAAGTGTAGGCTCTCTCGCTCTCTCCTTCCTCTCCCCTCTCTCCCTCTCTTCTCTTCCGCCAATAAGGAGGTTTGTGGTAGTTTGTTGCTTTGGCTGCCCTAGGCCTTCTACGGACCTACGCGTTTACTCGTTCACGAACGTCATATCGAGCCTCTTAATGCTTCACTGCTACTCTTTACTGACACTGTCGGCGCTATCTAATCGCCAACCTAACATGCGTTGTGACAAGTACTTACTGTATGTTCATGTACCAGTGCTCAAAATAATAAGAAAAAATAAATGTTATATTATATGGTAAGAACCACAGGGAGGGGTGTGGTCGATACGTCTCATAGTGCAGAGACAAACCTCCCAAGTACACACACACGCATGACGCACACACGCACACACCACGCACACACAACACACACACACACACACACACGCACACACCACACAACACACACACACGCGCGCGCACACACACAGCGACACTATAAATACACATTGGACTGCACTACGTTTACACACACACACACACCGCGTTCACGCAACAATTCTGGTTTGTCCCAAAAATAATATCTCGCCCAACAGCACTCTACCCATCACACAATATCTACTACAAATCACACAACACTTAACACACAAATTGTCACGCACGCTGATACAAGAACACAATTCAACCCATTAATACACACACACACAAGCATGCCCTCAAAGCGCACAGCGATTTCGCACTCTTGTAACAGACAGACACACGGCAGCGCACACACAAACACAAACAACACACACACACGCACGCACACACACACACACACACACGTACGCACACACACATACACACTCACAGCACACACACACACTCGCAACGCACGCACACGCGACGCCGCACGCACACACACACAGCACACACACACACACAACACACACACCACGCACAACGCATGCTATGTTACACTATAGTTGTAATCCCCGCCAACTCAATATTGCACGCACAACTCAATATTTCAGCTGAAGCGCTAGAATAGAAAAGGCAAACCGTGAGATGATAAGTATTTAATATAAATACTCGCAAATCGCTGTTCTGTTTCGTCACCTGGCGCGACTCATTGTGACGTCGATGAACGAGCTTCATGCATGATATTCCTATTGTCTATACTCTAGACATAGTTACAGAGATGCTTTCATTGGAATCTCTTCTTATATATATTATACTGGCTCTCCTATGGCGAAAATATGTGCGACATTCTCTATTGTTCATGATGAGTTCATTCTGGATATTCTATTATCCTCAATGTCATACTGTAAATATATCTTAGTTATTCTTAGTGGCTAGGTTGGTCTAGGATTCCAAGAGGGGAAACACTGGGGGTACTCTTATATTTTGAAAATAATGAGAGCTGGTGGCAGGAGGTTTATATTGGGTGTCCTCCCCCCAGGATGACAAATGTGTGTTGGGAAACATTAGGCTGCCTGTTTATGGCTTCGTATCTCAGATCGTGAAGTTGTTGTCCGCGCATTGCTCTCAATAGATATTCAGATAAATGACCGAGTAGAACTAAGTGCAGCTGTAAGTACCACTACATGTTCGGAATATATGTGCAGCTGGAGTGCTCACCTATTCTTTTTAGCTATGATCTCTCAGACGAGATTAGTAATTTCAGACTCAGTATTCATTGACTTTTTCATTGTATGAACGCACTTATATAGCACAAAACACTTCAGCGATTTAGTAGCACCTGAAGTTTACCTGCTGAGAGAAAGATAGCCATAGCTGAGAACGCATTATTGTTGGCCAGCTAGCCTTATACCAGTTGGTTGATGATTGTCAGTTCAGATGCCCAAAATATGCAAAGAAAAGGTTATACACCAAGTACGCATTATATAATAGTTCTTCTTGCTCGGGTACCACGCATATGATAGATAGCCGAGTCGGTTTAGAGTTAGTTTAGGGTTAAGCGACTAGGGCTCTTGGTTGTCCACCGGACAAGTCTCAGATTGCGTTAGGTATGTCTCGACCGCTCTGCATACGAATTCGTTGTCTGTTTTCGACAAACCGGAAACGCTTACTTTCGAGCACTGTATGGTATATGTAGTCTCTAGCACTATAGCACTCCGCTCGCCGCCAGGGCTATAGAAACATTACTTATGGCATTCCAGGAGTAAGCAAAAGGACAACTTTTTTGCGGTTTTCTTAAATTTTTTAAAAACTTACTTTGCGTATGCCTAAATATATGCACAATTCTCGCCGCTCACAAATGTCTTAAGTTACTACCAACACTAAAATTTAAAACCGCAATGTATTTTCCAAGTGGAGGGTCGGCGTGGCGCAGTTGTCTGCTATCTTCTCTCTCTCTCACACGCGGCCTTGCAAAACCCACCAATTTTTCGTGTGCCGCCAGCGCTATACGCGCGTTTGCACAACCCGTGCAACCTGCCTCACCCCTCCACATATCGGAGAACCTTTATCTATTGTTGTTCCACTCACTAGCTGAAAACTACGCGCTCTCGCGTCTCTACTACAGTCCAGGCTAAATCATAATCTTTCGTCGACGGTAATTATAGCAAAGTACTAACATTTAAGCTGTTAGTTATGTTTGCGGTTTTTATTTTAGTGTTTCTGTAGTAACGGAACGCTTAAGACATGGTGTGCGGCAGCAGAGAATGTTGCTTTATTTGGCCCTCCATACCAAAGAAGTTATTAACCAGCAAAAAAGTTGTTTTGCTTACTCCCTGGAAATTGCCATAGTCACTACGGTTACCGGTAATTGTTCTAATAGCCCTGTCGGCGCAGCAGTAAGTCGATATGTTCTAGAAGCTAGTCTATGTATGTATCTATGAATGTACAGCATCTACTGCTTAACTTCTGCTCTTTCTCTCGTCTCGTTCATGCATACTCTGCTGCTCCGAATCTTCTACTCATATTGACTTGTCTTTAGACTTTAGATCCGTTCGTTTCCCTTTTTTATTGATAATTGAGAGTTTCCCACCAGGATTTCACTTTACCGGAATATTTGTTGCCGGGGCTTCCAGTCTGATTCTACGCTAATGTTTAACTGCTCTAGGGCTACCCAATCCCCATAAATTCGTTAACATGGATATCTATGTTCATTAGTGTGGTTTCACCTGACACTCCTCTGTTTGGTTCACTTCTCGGTTTACAGCGTGCACAGATCCTGGCTTGGCTGTGCGCACTGCCGACCAGACTACCAAGTTAGAAACCCGTGCACTCCTACTTTCGAATGGCTAGTTCTTCGCTCTATATCATCCAACGTCGTCTGCTGCTTCTGATCATGCTTCTCTGGACCTCTCTTGTATTTCTCACTCTCTGATTTTTCCAAGAGCACTAGTCGTTTAGGAATAACATTCTAGTATCTGCATGTACTAGCCATAGAGTGGTAGCAGTAGATACGTAGAAGAGATTCTTCTCATTAGACTATAATCCCCTATGTATTGATGCTTAGACACAAAATCTTTACATTTGCCTTGACAAGTGAAAGTCTGGGTTTCTCTCTCTCGCGCGTCTGCCTTCTTCCTTGTTTCTCGTTCTCTCGTCTTACTTCTGGGTCTTGCCATTCTTGGGATGCATTTCTGTGTTCTCTCTCTCTCTCTGCTCTCTCTCCTCCTCTCTCTCATCTCGCCATATCTCTCTCTCTCATTCTCGACTTCTCGCGGGTGGGGGATTTTTTAGAATTTTCCTTGCTCTCTCTCCCCTCACTCATCCGCCCCCGATCTTCACGTCGTCTAGTGGTTGCTGTTTGACAAACAGTCGACTCCTACGATTCAACTTAATTCAGCATTAAATTTAGTCAGCGTAGTAGCAGCTGTACAGGATGGATGAGCGAGTTAGTAGCAGCGAAGGCGCAAAGGCAAGGGGCGAATAGGTAGGAGGAATAAGTAGCAGCAGTAGCGAGCTAGTTAGCAGCAGCAGTGTATTAGCTCTGAGTAGTAGCATGCTCAGTAGCCTAGCCACAGCAGCGTAGTAGCTCTAGTGTAGCACGGAAGTGTTAGCCGAGTCGCAGAGCAGTTAGTAGTAGTAGCAGCGAGCAGCAGCAGCGCAGGAGCAGTAGTAGCGCGTTCAGTAGTCAATATAGTAGTAGTACAACAGCAACAGCGCCAGCTAGCAGCAGTTGCAGTAGTAGTTAGCAGTAGTAGTAGCTAGTAGTGAGTAAGCGCAGCAGCAGAAGCAGCAGTTAGCATAGTAGCAGTAAGCAGCATTAGCGCGTAGTTAGCCAAGCAGCGTAGCAGGTTAGTAGCGATAGCAAGCCAGCAAAGTAGTAGCCAGCAGCAGCAGAACAGCAGCAAATACGAAAGTAGCAGAATAATAGATAGCAGTAGCAGTAGTGAGTAGTAGTAGTATCAGTAGCAGCCAGCCAGCTGAGCTAGTGAGCAGCAGGTAGCGAGCAGTTTAGTAGTAGCAGCAGCAGCAGCCGCCCTAGCAGCAAGTAGCCCAACAGCAGCTTAGTTAGCAATGCATGAGTATGTAATGAGTTTCATGCACACGGCCGAAGCAGTTCAAGTAGTCAGCTAGCAGAATAGTGTAGTATGTGAAGCAGCAAAGAACTTTTAGTTTAGCTGTCTTCATCTTACTATTTCTAGTAGCAAGTCTAGCATCAGTAGCACACAGCTCACCATATTGTACAGTAGCTCGATTAGCCCTTTGCATTAGTGGCAGTATGTGTGACATTGGCAACGATTGACTGACGTGGATAGAGAGAGAGAGGGGCGGGAGGGGGAGCAAGGTTTCGTTCTTTGATCGTTGCCTGCAGTATTCGCGACACGCGACGTAATGTGAGGAAGAAACACAAACAACATCCGCTTATCTGAAATCTTACGTTCTTAATTTGATTACGTCACGAACGTGATTAGTTATATTTAAATAAAAACGTTATTACGAACTCTTAACTCTTATTTCTAATCTTCGTTATTACCATTTAAGTCCTATTCGTTGTTCTTGCATTCTTCATTAAATCTTAGCTGAGAGTATTTTTCTTAAATTAGACAATAATACGAAAAAAAATCTGAACAATTTGAGACGCGGACACATTAAGAATTGTCGCCAAGCGTCAAACATAAGTCACGATTAATAATTAATTGTAAATAATAAATTATAATACAGCAATTTAACCATAAAGAGCGAACAAAAACATAATTCTATTATTATGGCTTACATTTAATTACATTTTGGCTTAATTATTAGCACACGCACGCACGCATGCACGCACGCACGCACGCACGCACGCACGCACGCACGCTCGCACGCACGCACGCACGCACGTCCACGTGTGCATTGAGCTCATATGCATATGCTCATAGAGTTACTACAACGCAAGTGCAAAAAAGTTTTGTCGTTAAAATGGCCAGCCACCTGGTGGTAATCAACCGTACTATCTCTTTGATCTTTGCCGCCTACATTAATTTCATTGCTAGTACTAGACGTAACTATATCGTGCGTGCGTGCACGCGGTGTGCGTGCGTGTCTGCGTGCCTGCGTACGTGCGCCCGTGCGTATGTGTCCGTACGTATGCGCGTGTGCGTGCGTGCGTGCGTCCGTGCGTGTGTGCGTGTGCGGGCGTGAGTTCGTGCGTATATGTTTGTTATCGTGCGTGCGTCTGTGCGTGCGTGCGTGCGTGCGTGCGTTCGTGCGTGCGCGCCTACCGCACATTAACATGAGATGTCTGCATGTATTATATCAGGCTGTTATATCAAACATTTGTCATTATTAACTCCTGATTATATAAACAGTACGGTGGATTACCAAGAGGGGGCTGGCCATTTTTAAACTAAAACAATGATGGTGTCTATGTTTGTTTGTATAGGCTTCTATAATACGCGCGTGTGCGTACGTGCGCGTGATATTCATCAGTTAATACGCTTGCAGACCGCTGGATTTTTATTACAAACTCACTATAGGTATTCTTACCTACTACTCTCTCTCTCTCTCTCTCTCTCTCTCTCTCTCTCTCTCTCTCTCTCTCTCTCTCTCTAGAGAGAGAGAGAGAGAGAGAGAGAGAGAGAGAGTGAGTGAGGGGGGATCAGGGTAAGAGCGGGAGAGAATGAGGGTGTGAGGGCAAGAGAAAGAAAGAAAGGAAGATAGAGAGAGAAAGAGAGTGAGAGAGGGGGGGTCAGGGCAAGAGCGGGAGAGAATGAGGGGGTGAGGGCAAGAGAAAGAAAGAAAGAAAGAAAGGGAGAGAGAGAGAAAGATAATGCAGAGAAATAGTGAGAGTGAGAGGGTGAGTGAGCAAGAGAGAGAGAGAGCGACAGAGAAAGAGAGATATAGGGAGAGAAAGATAGAGGAAGAAAAAGAGTGACGAGAGAGAGAGAAAGAGAGAGAGAGAGAGAGGGAGGAGTACACGCGTTCTAGCATCACATAAACCAACTGCTGCCAAGACGTGTGCACGTGTATAGTGACTGTGCTACTAGTTGCTTAAATGTACCACCAGGTGGCGCGACAGAGAGAGCTGTAATAAATGAATGTATATTGGAGATTGCATTAAGTATAGGTGGTTACGAGATATATTGTTGATAAGGTTTTAGTTTCCGATGCATAAATACTACTGTTAATCCCACCCAAAAAATATTATTATATATTTTGCCAAATTGGAAAAAAATGCTATTTTTTCAATATAATATATTACTGTACACAACGTCCATTGCAGTTGCCTTTTACATGTTGTTACACCGTTGTTTTGACATGTTGTTGTTATAGTGCAACCCCGATTTTACGCGCCCCGATTTAACGCGATGAGTCGTTGGACCCCCTTTTTTGCTCTTATATAGCCACGTGTATATAACCCCGATTTAGTGCGACCCCGCTTTTTTCACGATGACATTTTATGGACCCCAACCATCGCGTTATAGGTATATATATATATATATATATATATATATATATATATACGTATATACATATACTCAGCATTACGTTTCGTAAAATGCCAGTGTCGTTTAAGTGGATGGTAGAGACATGTGAAATACATTTATCACGCATCTCTCATCTCTCCTATCTTCATATACCCCTCTCTCCTGACGTTTTCCCTACATTCCTCAGCTTTTTCATCTCCTCTTTTCTAACATCATCCCCCCTCTTCTACCCCTACTCTTTTCTTCCTCGCCTCGCCTTGAACTCTTTCTGCCCTCTCCTATCCATCCTTATTTCCCCTTCCTCAGTTCTGCTCTCTGTCTCCTCTCTCTCCTTTTATACTTTTTCTCCTTTTCCCTCTCTGCTCCCCTCCCATTCCCCTCCTGCCCTTCCCCCTTTTGCTCCCCCTTCCATCTCCCTCCTCCCCTTCCCTCTCCCTCCTCCTTCCCCCTCTGCTCCTCTTCCCTCTCCCTCCCCCTGCCCTCTCCTTCCTCCTCTTCCCTCTTCCTCCTCCCCTGCCTTTACCCTCTCTCCCCAACTCGCACAAAATCGAATTATAAACATGAATTGGCTTGACCAATTAGCGTTTTTCGAATCTTTATGGATGCATGATCGGGGCCGCGTCATTTCACGCGTCATTGTTCTGCAGCATTGATTCGAGGCCCCATCATGTGCATCGTTAAATATGAAGACGGTGGCTGCGAACAGGGAAATATATTAATTTATTAATACTATTATTATAAATTAATTCATATAAATCATGAACATGACAGATATTGTTATGATACATAAAACATATGATCGCTGATTTATGTGGTGGTATAGCTGACGGTGTTTTGTATAGACGTTGTGGATGGACGGAGAGCGAGAGGTGAGAGAGAGGAGGGAAAAGAGAAACACAGCAGGTGAAAAACAGCCATACAAACACAGAAGGGAAAAGAGACAGGCAGACCAAGAGAGATAGATAGATAGATGTAGATAGATGGATGGATGGATAGCTAGATAGATAGATCGATAGTTAGGTAGATAGATAGATAGAAAGATGCATAGATAGATAGACAAATAGATAGATAGATAGACAGATCGATAGTTAGATATATAGATAGATAGACAGATCGATAGTTAGATAGATAGCTGGATAGATAGATAGATCTATAGCCAGAACAGTTTTACGTCTAACGTATTCCCCACACGTGATGTTATTGGTCCTTATATTGCCTTCGTCTCTACTGACCCCTCACCAGTAGCACTATATATATAGTGTATATAGTATATATATATATATATATATATATATATATATATATATA
>NW_014578158.1:39614-44969 GCF_000485595.1 Priapulus caudatus
TATATATATATATATATATATATATATATATATATATATACTATATATTGCGGTGTATACTACGGTATATAGCATTGCTCGGGCCTCGGGGCATGGTTCATTGCACTCTCCTTACTGCACTAAATATTAAGTGTTGTTCTGGATAATTGATGCGCGAGTGATTAATGGAGCCCTGTTGCATCGTTGCGCCGAGTTTTTGCATGTCACGTGGCGGTCTCTGGTGTTAATTACACATGTTAGCAACAGCACAGCATTAATGGATTATCGATTAGTTGGCAGTTAATTATGTTTTCGAGTTGTTTGTTTCGTTGCTAGGTTTCCCGCCCTTCCAGTGTTTATAGTTTCGGTTGCTGTGGCGAGCGTCGGATTGTGTAACAGACATCGTGACAGCAGACACCATGGTAACAGTCACCATGGTAGCAGTCACCACGGTAACAGTCATCACGGTGACGGGCGCTGTTTAACAGACGATATCTTAACAGACATCATGGTAACAGACACCACAGTCACAGTCACCATGGTAACAGACGCCATCGTTACAGTCACCATGTAATCAGACGCTATGTAATAGACACCATGGTAACAGACGCCATCGGTACAGTTACCATGGTAACCAGACGCTATGTAATAGACACCATGGTAGCAGACGCCATCGTCACAGTTACCATGGTAACAGCCGCTGTGCTACAGACTAACAGATGCCATGGTAACAGAAGCCAACCCTGTTTTTACCCAACAGTTTTCAGTTATATGCAAGAAAAGCCCAGCGTTCGCGAATCGCCGAAGTTTTTGCGTTTATAAATGCGTTTCTCTCGCTAATGAAAAGCCATCTGACAGGCTAACGTCAGCCACTCTATCAGGTTTCCGTTACTCGGCTACAGCTGTAGCTAGCTAGAGCCATGGTGCGTGCGTGTGTGCGTGCGTGCGTGTGCGTGTGTGTGTGCGTGCGTGCGTGTGCGTGTGTGTGTGTGTGTGTGCGTGTGTGTGTGTGTGTGTGTGTGTTTGTGTGTGAGAGAGAGAGAGTAATTGGAGATTTCGCATCAAAAACTAAAGCGACGCGCGATATACTATATAATACTATTATTATAAATTAATTCATATAAATCATGAACATGACAGATATTGTTATGATACATAAAACGTATGATCGCTGATTTATGTGGTGGTATAGCTGACGGTGCTTGTGTGTGTGTGCTGGTGCGTGTGTTGTGTGTGTGTGTGTGGTGTGTGTGCGTTAGTGCGCTGCGTTTGCGTGCGTTGTGTGTGCGTGCGTGCGTGCGTGTGTGCGTGCTGTGGCGTGTGTTGTGTTTTGTGTGCGTGTGTGTGTGTGTGTGTGTCCCTAATCCTGCATCCCTCCCCTTCGTCCCTGTCTCTCTATCCTAGTTATTTATCTATGTCGCTTATCCCAGCCCCTTATCCCCTTATCCTCTACCTCTACCAGCAATTCCCTTCCCATAAGCCCTTATCCCTTATCCTCTACCTCTAACCAGCAATTCCCTACCCAGCCCCTTATCCTCTACCTCTACCCATAAATTTTCCTATCCAGCCCCTTAATCCCCTTATCCTCTTTACATCGTTACCAGCAATTCCCTACCCAGCCCCTTATCCCTTATCCTCCACCTCTACCAGCAATTCCCTACCCCAGCCCCTTATCCCTTATCCTCCACTCTCCGCAGATTCCTTACCCCGCCCCTTATTACCCTTATCCCTACTCTACAGCATTCCATCCCAGCCCTTTATCCCCTTTCCTCTACCTCTACCCGTCTAATTCCTACCAGCCCTTATCCCCTTATCCTCTACCTCTACCCGGGTAATTCCTACCCCAGCCCCTTATCCCCTTATCCTCTACCTCTACCAGCAATTCCCTACCCCAGCCCCTTATCCCCTTATCCTCCACCTCTACCAGCAATTCCCTACCCCAGCCCCTTATACCCTTATCCTCCACCTCTACCAGCAATTCCCTACCCCAGCCCCTTATCCCCTTATCCTCCACCTCTACCCGTATTCCCTACCCAGCCCTTTTCCCTTATCCTCTACCCACAGCAATTCCCTACCCCAGCCCCTTATCCCCTTATCCTCCACCTCTACCCGCAATTCCCTACCCCAGCCCCTTATACCCTTATCCTACTCTACCAGCAGATTCCTACCCAGCCCCTTATCCCTTATCCTTCCACCTATACCAGCAATCCTACCCCACCCCTTATCCCCTACCTCCCCTCTACCCGCAATTCCCTACCCCAGCCCCTTATACCCTTATCCCCTACCTCTACCAGCAATTCCCTACCCCAGCCCCTTATACCCTTATCTCTTACCTCTACAGCAATTCCCTACCAGCCTTTATCCCCTTGATCCTACCTCTACCAGCAATTCCCTACCCCAGCCCCTTATACCCTTACCCTCTACCTCTACCAGCAATTTCTACTCTGCTCACCATCCCCGGCTTTATTGTTGCTATTTCAACATAGTCATCTGTTCCTTATCCTTATCCTATCTTTTCCTATCCTATTCTTATCCTTATCCTAGTATCTGTCCTTATCCTTCTCGAAATCCTGTCTCCGATTTCTCCTATAGCATGCTTGTTGTCTTCCATCCTGCCTGTCTTTCATCCTAGTTACATATTTCTCTCCTTCGTTTTTTATTATATCCGTTTCATCTATTTCCCTCGTCTCTTTCACGCCATTTGCTCGCTTTCATTTTTTACTTTATTATCTTTGCATGCCCACCGCGTCCCGCCTCATTCCCTCCACGCACGTTTTCTGCGCGTACATTCCGCGCATGCGCACGCACGTTGCTCTGCTGCCGAACGCACCTCTGATTTTGTGAGTAAAAAAAGTAATGAGATATTGCCGCTATAGAGGTAAAACACGGAGAGGAGATAGTTAGTGCCACGTTGAACTAAAGAAAGACAGCGACACCGACACAACGGAAGACCGGCTTGCAACGAATCAAACGGATAGATGTTCACACGCGATGGCATTACTGATAGTAGAAAATAGAAAAATCAATGTTTCTGAGGTCGTTTACAGTTGAGCAGATGAGAGAGTGAGGAGACAGAAGGATGGAGAGAGAGAGAGAGAGAGAGAGAGAGAGAGACGAGAGGAGACAAGGAGAGAGAGAGAGGGAGCGAGCGAGAGATAAAGAGAGAGAGAGAATCGGGAGAGAGAGAGACGGAGAGACGGAGGCGCGAGGGCGAGAGACCGGATTGAGAGAGATGGAGAGAGAGCGAACTCGTGCGAGAGATAAAGAGGAGAGAGACGCGGAGAACGAGGAGAGGGAGGAGAGAGAGAGAAAGATGAGAGGGAGAGAGGAGGAATGAGGAGGAGAGAGATAAGAGAGAGAAAGAGAGAGGGGGGGAAGCGAGCGAGAGATAATGGAGGAGAGAATCGGAGAGAGGGGAGAGAGAGATCCGAGATGAGAAGGAAAAGAACGAGAGGGAGAAGAGGAGAGAGGACGAGAGAGGAAGGGAGGGAGGGAGACGAGAGATGAGAGAGAAGACGTGAGAGACGGAGAGGAGAGCGGAGAGAGAGGAGAGAGAGCGAGGGAGAGGAGAGACAGAGAGAGAGGAGGAGAGATCGAGAGAGAGAGGAGATAGAGATAGAGACTAGAGATAGAGCATAGATATGACGGAGAGAGAGAGTAGAGAGGAGTAGAGGGAGAGGAGAGAGAGAAGGTGAGTTGAGAGCAGAGGCTGACGAAGGCAGAGAGAGAGAGGAGGAGAGAGAGAGAGAGAGCTAGCGGAGAGGATAAAGAGCAGAGATGAGAGGGAGATGAGAGGGAGAAGGGGAGAGAGAACGGAGAGCCAGGAGCGAGAGAGAGAGAGAGGAGCTAGCGAGATGAGATGAGAGAGAGAGAGATGGAGGAAGGAGAGATGAGGGAGAGCGATTGTGAGGAGGAGAGAGAGGAGAGGAACGAGACGAGAGTGGTTAGACGAGAGAGATGAGAGCCGACACCACCCGTGAACGAGATAAGAAAAACGAAAGGAGGGAGGAGAGGACTGAGAGAGAACGGAGAACGGTGGCGGAGAGAGAGAGAGAAGATTAAGAGAGAGAGAGGATGAGGAGAGAGAGAGAGAGAGAGAGAGAAGGAGAGGAGAGAGAGAGAGAGGAGAGAGAGCAGAGAGAGGGAGAGAGAGAGGAGAGAGAGAGAAGATAGTAGGTAAGAATACCTATAGTGAGTTGTGTAATAAAAATCCGGCGGTCTGCAAGCGTTTAACTGATGAATATTCACGCGCACGTACGCGCACTCGCCGCTATTATAGAAGCGCATATACAAACAAAACATAGACATGCACCATTATTGTTTTAGTTTAAAAATGGCCCAGCCCTTTTTTGGTAAGCCACGTACTATTCATATATATCAGCGAGTTAAATAAGACAAATGTTTTGATATAACAGCCTGATATCAATACATGCAGACATCTCATGTTAATGTGCGGTAGGCGCGCACGCACGAACGACGCACCGCACGCACGCACGGCCGCACGCACGCACAGACGCACGCACGATTAACCAACATATACGCACGGACGCACGCCCGCACGACGCACACACGCGACTCGGACGCACGCACACCGCACAGCGCCATAAGTACGGACACACGCGCACGATTACGCACGGGCGCACGTACGCAGGCACGCAGACACGCACGCACACCGCGTGCACGCACCACCACACACGCCGTATAGTTACGTCTAATACTAGCATATGGAAATTAATGTAGGCTGCAAGATTCAAAGAGATAGTAGCGGTTGTTACCACCAGGTGGTCTGGCCATTTGACACAAAAACCTGTTCGACTTGGTTGTTAGTAACTCTTATGAGCATATGCATATATGAGCTCAATGCACACGGTGACGTGCGTGCGTGCGTGCGTGGTGCTGTTGCGGCGACATGCGTGCGTGCGTGCGCGAGCGTGCGGGCGTGCCGTGCGTGGCATGGCGCGTGCGTGCGCTGCGCTGTGCTAATAATTAGTGAGCGTCTGTCTATGGGAGTTTTTTTTGCACCAAACCAAAACAGATGTAATGGCGCGAGGTTTACTAGATTTAGTCAAGAGTGAAGGAGATTAAGTGGTTATTTTTGGGTTACGCCTTCTTATTGGGCTTTAGAAGTTTTTGCTGTATTATAATTTATTATTATCCAATTCGGGGATGATGCCATAACACTATTAATTATTAATCGTGACTATGTTTGACGCTTGCGACAATTCGTAATAGTGTGCGCGTCTGAAATTGTTTCAGATTTTTTCGTATTATTTGTCTAAATTAAGAAGAAATGTACGTGCTCAACTAAGAATTAATGAAGAATGGCTAAAGAGCAGAACGAGATGAGGACTTTAATTGATCCGGCCTTACATAACG
>NW_014578158.1:44994-45981 GCF_000485595.1 Priapulus caudatus
CACACACACACACACACACACACACACACACACACACAGGGTATTATAGCAGCGGGATAACCGGTAGGAAACTAACACCGGTACTATACTGATCAGAGCAACCTCCCTCTCAGCACCTCCCCCAATCTTTCAGCTTCACAGCCCACATGTAGAGTAGTGCCTCGTCTAGCTAACTTGCTGGAAATCTCATGTTTAACATAGCGTTTATGTTTTTCCTGGAGCGCGCGTTTTTTTTAAATAATATCGCCTGGTGTTCTCTCGCTGCCTTACGCTGCCGTGCTGTACTATTACATATTGATCGATCTATCGATTTATTAGATCAGTGCGCGTGTGTGTGGGGGATCTGTGTGTGTATGTGTGTGTGTGCGTGCGTGCGTACGTGCGTGCGTGCGTGCGCGCGTGCGTGTGTTTGCGTGCGTGCGCGCGTGCGTATGTTTGCGTGTATGTGTGCGTGTGTGTGCGTGCGTGCGTGCGCGTGCGTGCGTGTGTTTGCGTGTACGTGTACGTGTGTGTGTGTGTGCGTGCGCGTGCGTGCGTGCGTGCGCGCGTGCGTGTGTACACAGTGTGATCAGTAGTTACTCGGTTAATCGTGTCTATACACGTTCGCAAACAGTATTAACACCGTAAATACGACCTACACACGACAGCAGCTAAATCCACATAGCAGTAGCAGCAACAGTAGCAACAGCAGCAACAGTAGCAGTAGCAACAGTAGCAGCAACAGCAGCAGCAACAACAGCAGCAACAGTAGCAGTAGCAGCAACAGTAGCAGCAGCAGTAGCAGCAGCAAAAGCATCATCAGTAACAGTAGCAGCAGTAGTAGTAGCAGCAATAGCAGCAACTGTAGCAACAGTAGCAACAGTAGCAGCAGCAGTAGCAACAGTATAGCAGCAGCAGTAGCACCACCACCACCACCAGCAGCAGCAGCAGCAACAGCAACAGCAGCAGCAACACCACCACCACCACCACCACCACCACCACCACCAC
>NW_014578158.1:49220-50471 GCF_000485595.1 Priapulus caudatus
GTAACACAGTGTAGTAACATATATATAGTGTAGTAACACAAATTCACAATGTATGTAGTAACACTGTGTAGTAACATATATACAGTGTAGTAACACAGTGTATGTAGTAACACTGTGTAGTAACATATATATAGTGTAGTAACACAGTGTATGTAGTAACACTGTGTAGTAACATATATATAGTGTAGTAACACAGTGTGTGTAGTAACACTGTGTAGTAACATATATATATAGTGTAGTAACACAGTGTATGTAGTAACACTGTGTAGTAACACATATAAGTAACACAGTGTATGTAATATGTTACTACACAGTGTTACATACAGTGTAGTAACACAGTGTATGTAGTAACACTGTGTAGTAACATATATACAGTGTAGTAACAGTGTATGTAGTAACACTGTATAGTTACATATATATAGTGTAGTAACACAGTGTATGTAGTAACACTGTGTAGTAACATATATACAGTGTAGTAACAGTGTATGTAGTAACATATATACAGTGTAGTAACACAGTGTATGTAGTAACACTGGTTAGTAACATATATACAGTGTAGTAACACAGTGTATAGCACGCGAACCAAGTGTACGCGGAACGTTGTAGTTGTGTTGTATTGTAAGCAGTATTAGCAGTTTTATAGCAGTTTTTCACATCTTGTCAAAAAAATATTCATAAGGAACAAAGCAAACAAGCATTTCTTTGGTTGTACACTGGGAGATCAATATATTATAAATATATATATGTGTGTATATATACATACAGACACATGCACATACAGAAAAAGTCACAAGCACTTACAAACACGCGCACGCACACACACACGCACGCACACACACACGCACAAAGGGGGTTTAATAAATAAACACACGAATATTAAAGAAAGTGCACGCATTGACGTTACAGCACCATATTAAATTCATCATCATCACCATCGTCGTCATCATTATCATCATCATCACCATCGTCATCGTCATCATCATCATCATCATCGTCGTCGTCGTCGTCACCGACAAATCCGCAGCAACACTAGCAACCAGGCGTGAGTTCCGCTGATGGGATGGATCTGGATGCTTCCCATCCTCGCCGGAAATTGCATCCGCATCGAAAATAGACGCTGTATAGCGATGATGCAAAGTAGGTCTGGCTGTGTTGGGCATGAGATCTCTCTTTCTTTCTCTTTCTCTCTCTCTCTCTCTCTTTCTCTCTCTTTCACTCTCTCTCTCTCTCTCTCTCTCTCTCTCTCTCTCT
>NW_014578158.1:51661-57015 GCF_000485595.1 Priapulus caudatus
GAGAGAGAGAGAGAGAGAGAGAGAGAGAGAGAGAGAGAGAGAATTGCTGACTGCAGGCGAACATTCCCCCCTCCCCTCCCCCTCCCGTTAACACATCGCGACGATTTCCCCTGTGATGGAGCGAAATTAACGAGAGTCCGGAGTCAAATACTCCCTGATTTACTGTCGGACTCCCTGATTTGCCATATGCAGGGGTCCGTGTGACTCCCTGAAAATTCTGCCATACTAAATAGTTCGTTCCGGGGCACGGCTTCGCGGAATTACCGTATTTTTTCAGCTAATGTCCAAAGAAAATTTGGCAGACGTGCAACTGCATGAATCTTAAAAAAAAGCACATGCGTTATTGTTAATATCTTTAATTTTGACCCTCAGACTGCGGACTGCCTTATTTTGCTGCAGACTACCTCTTTTTGAGGGTAGGGAGTCCGTTGGACTCCCGTGTTCAAAGGTTAATTTCTACCCCTCCCTGTGATGGAGCGAGAGCGTAGATCTATATCTACGCACGTCGATTACCGTAAATCTCCTAAAAATATCAAATCAGAGTAATGAGCTAAGACTAGTATCTGCTGTGACTGGTCATAAAGTGATCACAGGCTTGTCACTGATTTGTCACGGACTTGTCACAGACTCGTCACAAATTTGTCACAGACTAGTTACACACTTGTCACAGGCTTGTCACAGGCTTGTCACAGATTTGTCACGGATTTGTCACAGACTGGTTAGCGACACTTGTCACAGGCTTGTCACGCACTTGTCCTAAGCTTGTCACACACTTGTCACACACTTGTCACAGACTTCTCACATATTTGTTATTTCCAAGTCAATAGACTATAGTTTGCAACCGCACACCAACACTGTGCAACTCATTGCAACGAAATTCTTGACTTCTACGAACTTTGTTGCCTAGCGCTGTCTTTTAGAACCTCCTATCACAACACCGATTGGCTAGCACCCCCCAACGATCGCAAGCAACCTATCGCACGGGGACGCGTGCGAAACAAAACAAGTATTCGTTGTTGACAACCGGGTACCTAAGCCGATTCAATCACACGGATGACTGCACATATGATGCGTGTGTCGTGTACAGATATCGTGAAACCAGGGACTCGTTGTCAGAAACAAACCCTTGCCTTAACGTTAGTCCTAACATTGACTCTTTTTTTTTCTCGTAGACTCTACTTCTAGTAGTAAGTTTTGTTAATCGTCACAAACGAAAAACCGGTCTCGGCATTCGTCTCAACGTTAACTCGTCTCAACAAATTCTTCTCGTGGACCGTCGAAACAGAAACACGGTCAAAGTTACGCAGCTTATCAGAGGCAGTGTACAGAGGACCAGACTACGAGAAAAAGTTTATGTTCAGCTGGCGTCGAGGCCAAAGTTAGGACCAACGTATTAGCCAGCGAGCCGCGCAGCCGTGATTTGCACGGTCAGTTTTGAAACTGCACGGCGAAAAATGTGTAGCACCGCGTAAAATATTGACGCTGAGACACACATACAAAAAAATTGCACTCCCAAATATTTTTTCTGCACTCCCACAATAATCATTCCTGGCTAATACCCTGGGGCCCGTTGTCAGAAACAAAATTGGTCTTAACATTAGTCTTAACATTAACTTTTTCTCTTAGACCGTCGACAGAAATGCTGCGAACTTACGAGAATGAAAAATCGTAGCAGATTTCCTCATAACAATACGAAACAAAGCGCTGTCGACGGTCTAGGAGAAATTGTTAATGTTAAGACTACTGTTAAGACTAAGTTGTTTCTGACAACGGGCCCCTGGTTAGGACTAATGTTAAGACTCATGCTAGCACTAATTATATTTCCGATAACGAGCCACCCCGGTAATGACGATTCCACGATGCACGATGTTTCCGCGACGGTAGTGAAGGGCGGCGATCGTGGCTAGGTGGCGCCGCGGTCACACGTACAGCTCAGAGCTATTGTCCGACCCCGCCGCCGCCGCCGCCGCTGCCCACGCGTCCCCCTCCCCAAAATCCACCAATCTCGCGAGTCTGTCAAATTCGCCGTCGCGGCGCCCGCCGCCAGGGTGCGCCGCGTAACCGCGACGCGTTGTCGCCGGCCGGGGGGAGCTCGTGCAGATGGGTCCGGAGGCGGTTGCCGTGGCGACGGGAGTGTCTGAGAGCCGATCGAGGGAGGAGAGCGAGCGAGAGAGGTCGGCTGTCGGGCGACCGTCGCCGCCGCCGCCGACGGACGCGGCGTTGTCGGACGAGGAGTCGTCGCGGCAACGCGCGCCGTACCACCGGGGGGCGCCACCACCGTGCGGAGGCAGGAGAGAGTCCTGGTACGGATGCTGGGGGGCCTCCGTCGCCGCGGCGATGTGGTACGGATGCTGGGGCGGCTCCGTCGCCGCGGCGATGTGGTACGGATGCTGGTGGGCCTCCGTCGCCGCGGCGACATGGTATGGATGCTGCTGCATGTGCGCGAATGCGGGCTCTGTCGTCGTGGCAACGTGGTACGGATGCTGCTGCGTGTGCGCGGATGATGCGGAATCAGTCGTCGCGGCGACGTGGTACGGATGCTGCTGTTGCCGACGCCATCGCCGCTGCTGCTGCTGCGCGCTCGGCATTTCGTCGTAGTGGCAGTAAGGGGCGGCACTGTAGCCGGCGATCACCGAGTCCTCATGCTGCTGCCGGTAGAGCGACTGTAGCTCCGCTAGCGCTGCACTCTCCCTCCGTTGTACGTAGATCCGCGGCTGCTGTTGTAGCTGCTGCTGCTGCTGTTGCTGTTGTTGTTGTTGCTGCTGCTGTCGTTGTTGTTGTTGTTGTTGTTGTTGTTGTTGTTGTTGTTGCTGCTGCTGCTGCGCCCCTGCCGGTCCGTCTGACTCGCACGATATCAGGCTGTCGTCGCTGTCGCGCGCAGTGGCGCCCCCTAGCAGCCGACGACCTAGCGCGCGGTCGTCGTCGTTCGTGGCAACCGACCCGCCGCACGCAAGGTCTCGTCGTCGGCCGCGCGCGCGCGCACCGGCCGCGCATGCCGGCTTGCCGATGCGACTCGTGCCGTCGAGATGCAGCAACGACCGTCGACGGCGCGACCGCGTCCGCGTCCTTCCTCGCGCCCGCCTCCGCCGTTTCGCGCGGCGACCGTTGTTGTTCGGGTCTCCGGCCGCGACGGTTCGCGCGCCGCCGCTCGCGGGCCCACCGCCCGCGCCCCGCGCCGGCGCGTTGACCGACGGCGATGCGCATGTTTGGAGGCGGGGGCCAGCGCGCGACGAGCGCGCCACCAGTGAAACTTCGTTTCCAGGACGACGATGAAGAAGCAGAGGACGTCGAGCGGGCCGTAGACGCAGTACGTGACGAAGGCGAGCTCGGAGTCGCGCTCCCGCCGCGCGCGCTCGTCGTCGCTGACGAGTAACCATAGCAACCAGCCGAGCGAGCCGATGAGCATGCAGAAGGCGAGCAGGAACAAGAGAACGTGCACGGCGTCGAGGACGGTCATGCCGAGCGTCTGCCACTGTAACGAGGGAGAGACGAGCGATTAATTACGGAAAGTGAGTAATGAACGATGATGATGATGATGATGATGATGATGATGGTGATATGATGATGATGATGATGCAACTGAAACAAGACAATGATGATATGTGTGATCGATCCCACCGACAATGCATGAATGATGAGATGAGATCGTGATGATACCAACGACAAAATGATGCTGATCGTGATCGATGTGATGATACCAACGACAATGATGATGATGATGGTGTTGATGGTGATGAAACCAACGACAATGATGATGATGATGATGATGGTGATGATACCAACGACAATGATGATGATGATGGTGTTGATGGTGATGATACCAACGACAATGATGATCTGATGATGATGGTAATGATACCAATGACAATGATGATAATGATGATAATGATGATGATGATGATGATTGTGATGATGATGATGATGATGATTGTGATGATGATGATAATAATAGATACATTCAAAAATTGATTAGCTATTTTAAAATAATAATAGAATTTATGTATGATTATAATATAATTATATATTAATTATATTTATTATATATTAAATATAACGGTGGTGGTAGTGATGCAGCTGCTACTGCTACTGCTACTGCTGATGCTGCTGCTGCTGTTGCTGCTGCTACTGTTGCTGCTGCTGCTGCTACTTCTGTTGCTGCTGCTGCTGCTGCTGCTGCTGCTGCTGCTGCTGCTACTTCTGTTGCTGTTGTTGCTGCTGCTGCTACTACTTCTGTTGCTGGTGCTGGTGCTGCTGCTGCTACTACTGTTACTGTTGCTATTGCTGCTACTACTGCTACTATTGCTGCTGCNAGGATGGGATGGTGGTGGAGGGATGGGATGAGGATGGGATGGTGGTGGAGGGATGGGATGAGGATGGGATGGGACAAGGATGGTGATGGAGGGATTAGATGAAGCAGGGATGATATGGGAAGGGATGGGACAAGGATGTTAATGATGGGTGGCACAAGGACAGGAGGAAGTGGTGGGAACCATGTCAGTCTCTCTGCTGCCAACTCTTCCTCTCCTCCTCCCCTCTCCCTACACTTCCCCTCCCCCTCCTCCTCTTCTCTCCCTTTTCCCTCACACTCACCTCTCTCATGGGTTTCAGACCTCGGCTGATCATGACATAGTCAGCCCCGCACAGTTCACACTCCTCCCTCCCTCCTCCTCCTTCTCCTCCTTTCCTCCCCCTCCTCCGACCTCCTCCCCTCCCTCCTCCCTCCCTCCTCCCCCCTCCTCCTCCGACCTCCTCCCCTCCCTCCTTCTCCCCTTGCCCTCACACTCACCTCTCTCATGGGTTTCAGACCTCGGCTGATCATGACGTAGTCAGCACCGCACAGTTCACACTTCTCCGAGTTGGAAGCAGTTATCCACTTCATGAGGCAGCGGTTGTGGCAGTATCGCACGCTACCCATGCACATACACGGATGTAGCAGCTCTCCCTGCGACGTACCTGCAAGCACCAACACACACGTACACGCACGCACGCACGTACACGCACGCACGCGTACGTCGCTTCATGAGGCAGCGGTTGTGGCAGTATCGCACGCTACCCATGCACAGACACGGATGTAGCAGCTCTCCCTGCGACGTACCTGCAAGCACCAACACACACGTACACGCACGCACGCACCGTACACGCACGCACGCACGCACGCGCGCACGCACATCCACATACGTGCTTGCACGCACACACGCGCACGCATAGTCGCATACACACGCGCGCGCACGCGCACACACAAAACAGACACACGCGCGCGCCCACACACACCCACGCGTGCACATAAGGCCAGCGTACGTCTATTTCTATAATATATATGCGCACGTAATATATATATATATATATATATATAT
>NW_014578158.1:58003-65302 GCF_000485595.1 Priapulus caudatus
AAGGGAGAGAGAGAGAGAGGGAGCTAGGGAGCGGGAGGGCGAGGGATAGAGAGGGAGGGCGAGCGAGAAAGGAAGAGGCGTGTACGCGTGACTGTGTAGAGAAGATGAAGGGAGGGATGAAGGGAAGGAGGCATGAAGCGCGGGGGGAGACGAGGGTATAAGGATGGAAAGAGGGAGTAAGGGAGGAAGGATGGTGAAGGAGAGAATGGGGAGGGAGGGAGGCAAGGAGGGAGGGAAGGAGGGAGGTAGTAAGGGAATAAGGGAGGGAGGAAGGTGAAGGAGAGCAGGGAGGGAGCGAGGCAGGGAGGGAGGGAAGGAGGGAGGTAATGAGGAAAGAAGGGAGGGAGGAAATGAAGGAAAGAAGGAGGCAGGGAGGGAAGGAGGAAAGCAGAGGGAAGGGGGAGGGGAGCAGAGAGAAGGAGGGAAGGAGGAATCTTCCGTACCTACCTGACAGGCATATGTGGCACACCTCACTCATGGACGTGGTGCTGAGGGGGAGGGTAGGAGCAGAGGGAGGGGGAGGGAGCAGAAGGAACGAGAGGGAAGGAGGAATCTTCCGTACCTACCTGACAGGCATATGCGGCACACCTCACTCATGGAGGTGGTACTGAGCTTGCATCCCAGCTCATTTCCGATGACGGCTGCTCCACCTGACACACTCATCACTGAGGCACCGAAGCTCTGTGTACAGCTGCAATCACTGAAACTCAGTGTACAGCTCTGTTCACTGAAGCACTGAAACTCTGTGTACAGCTCTGTTCACTGAAGCACTGAAGCTCTGTGTACAGCTCTGTTCACTGAAGCACTGAAACTCTGTGTACAGCTCTGTTCACTGAAGCACTGAAACTCTGTGTACAGCTCTGTTCACTGAAGCCTTCTCAATCGCTGATCACTGAATTACTGATGCCTTGTAAAACACTAGTTACTGAATCAGTAAAGACCTGTAAAGCTGCTATCACTGAATCCTTTTCAATCTCTGATCACTGACTTACTGAAGCCCTGTGAAACACTAGTTATTGAACCAGTGTACAGCTCTGCTCACTGAATCATGGAAACCCTGT
Organism: Priapulus caudatus; assembly: GCF_000485595.1. Classification (NCBI taxonomy): domain Eukaryota; kingdom Metazoa; phylum Priapulida; class Priapulimorpha; order Priapulimorphida; family Priapulidae; genus Priapulus; species Priapulus caudatus. The sequence goes on from NW_014578158.1 coordinate 59,065, forward strand.
ACAGCTGCAATCACTGAATCACTGAATATCTCTTTGCAGCTTTGGTCATTGAATTACTGAAGATTTGTGAAACACTGGGTACTGAATCCTCGAAGCTTTCTTTGCAGCTCTGGTTACTGAATCACTAAAGCTCTGTGCAGCTGCAATCACTGAATCACTGATGCACAACTCTGTTCACTGAAGCTCTTTCTCTGCAGCTTGCACCAGTGAATCATGTATGCTCACTGTAGTGGCAACAGCGGAAGCTGCGTGCAATCCTCCCTCAGTGAAACCTTGACGCTCAGTGAAGCCCCTAGCGGCCCTGGCACGACGACCTGTAGCAGAAACACACAGACAATAAGATGACTCACACACATACACGCTCATACACACACAGAGAGACATCACGATGGCTCACACACACACAGACAATAAGATGGCTCACACACACACACAGACAATAAGATGACTCACACATACAGAGACATCACGATGGCTCATACACACAGACAATAAGATGGCTCACACCCAGAGACATCACGATGGCTCACACATACATACAATAAGATGACTCACACATACAGAGACATCACGATGGCTCACACACACACAAACAATAAGATGACTCACACATACACACAATAAGATGACTCACACACACACACAGACATCACGATGGCTCACACACACACACACAAACAATAAGATTACTCACACATACACACAATAAGATGACTCACACACACACAGACAATAAGATGACTCACACATACAGAGACATCACGATGGCTCACACACACACACACACACAGACAATAAGATGATTCACACACACACAGACAATAAGATGACACACATACAGAGACATCACGATGACTCACACACACACACACACACGCACGCACGCACGCACGCACGCACGCGCGCACGCGCGCACACACACACACACACACACACATCACGATGACTCACACACACACACAGACAATAAGATGACTCACACACACACATACACACAGACATCACGATGACTCACAAACACAGACAATAAGATGACACACACACACACACACACAGAGAGAGAGAGACGTCACGATGATGACACGGTTGACGATGTGGCTAACTACTGCATGAATGCATGCTGTCACGTATCCACCACACGCACGCACAGATTGTGACTGCATTACTGTGCTACTCGCTCGCTCCTCCGCTGCTACTCTACTGCTGCTTTGCTGCTACTGCTGCTGCTGCTGCTGCTACTGCTACTACTGCATGAATGCATGCTGTCACGTATCCACCACACGCACGCACAGATTGACTGCTATTACTGCTGCTACTGCTGCTGCTACTGCTCTCACTGCTGCTGCTGCTGCTTACTGCCTTACTGCCTGTGCTGCTACTGCTGCTGCTACTGCTACTGCTGCCTACTGCTGCTGCTGTGCCTACTACTTTACTTGCTGCTGTGCCTACTACTACTGCCTACTACTGCTACTATTGACTGCTACTACTGCCTTCACTACTGCTGCTGCTTGCTGCTGCTGCGTGCTGCTGCTTACTGCTGGGAGTGGTGAGGGGCGTAGACGGGCAGCAGGAGACTGAGAGAAATAGAACTTTTTAGGACACCCGACACAATGTCATTTAGAATTACTAGTTTAAAAAAAATGCATGATAGTTTAAAATCCCAAGGCAGTAGTACCTTTCCTACCTCCCCACATAGGTACGACACCCTGGGTAAGAGTGTTTGGGGAGGGAGGCCAATGTTTGGAATGTTTCCTCGTCTCATGAGCTCACGGCTGTGGACGCTCACCCCCCCCACCACCACACCACGCCAGCGCACGCACGCACGCCGCACGCACCACACGCACACGCACGGCACACACGACGCACGCCACCGAGCACGCACTGCGGCACGCACGCACGCACGCACGCCACGCACGCACGCACGCACAACACCCCCACACACACACCTCATCGTGATATGATCTAACTACGATATAAGCTATAGAACGAGTTCGGAGAGTCTTGATTATAAAACATGTTAAGAACGTCTGCCCAAAAATTTAACAGCGTAAGAAGAATGTCTTTATTGGCGGATGAAAATAATTCGAAACCAAACTCGTATTCACGCAACTCAGATAAACTTGATTATTCCATGACGTATGAAGTCGACAATTAAAAGGCTCGAAGACAAAGACGCGAAGACAAAGGGAAAGACGCACGCACGCGCTGCGGCGTGACGTATACGCCACACGACCAAAACAACTGACTCATACCGACTATTTTCTGGCGCACACGCGTATTTCTGGTGCCGCGTTAGAAAATAATGGGTCCCTCCATAGAAAGTATGGTCCCTCCATACTATTTCTATGTGATGAGACAACTCATTCACAACCCATGCTACTAAACTATACCACATACATATTTATAACAGATATTATCTCGGATATCGATCACGTAAAACACTTACAATTCATCATCAATACATCCAATACATGTCCGGTTGTCATAGCTACTAGAGACCCGGCTGACCACCACAAATTATAGTTGTGTATATATTATATATATATATATATTATATACTATTATATAATATAACATTCATTTCTCAAAACTATTTGCCTTATGGCTTATCCCTTGCTGCCTGCTACGTGCTATCGCTTCGCGCCGACTAGAGGGAGCACGCTTGCACCGTTCTTCGGCTGATTATATGGTCATTATTTCGTTCAAAGCACGTATTTTACCCATGTGAATCGGGCAGGGAGCGAGTGCGCAGCGCAGAGCAACAGACACAGCCAGTATAGCAGCAAAAACAGCAAGCCAGCAGCAGTCAAGCAGCAAATAACAACAACAGCAGTAGACAGCAACAGCAGCAGCAGCAACAACAACAAACAACAGCAGTAGCAGTGGGCTGCAGCACAGCAGCAACAGCAGCACAGCGCAGCAGCAGCAGCAGCGTAGCAACAGCAGCAGCAGCAACAACAACAACAACAAACCACACAACAACAACAAACAACAGTCAGCAGCAGTAGCTCAGAACATCAGTAGCGAGCAACATCAGCAGCAGCACGCAGCAATTCAGCGAGTGCGAGTAGCAGCAATAACAACACAGCAGCAGCAGTATCAGCAACAGCAGCACAGCAGCAATAGCAACAGCAGAAGATACAACAACAACAACAGCAGCAGTAGCAGCACAACAGCAGCAGCAGCAGCAACAACAACAACAACAACAACAACAACAACAACAACAACAACAAAACAACAACAGTAGCAGCACAGCAGCAATAGCAGTAGCAGCAGCAGCAGCATCACAGCAGCATAGCAGTAGTAGTAGCAGCAGTAGCAGCACAGCAGCAATAGCAGTAGCAGCAGCAGCAGCATCACAGCAGCATAGCAGTAGTAGTAGCAGCAGTAGCAGCACAGCAGCAATAGTAGCAGCAGCAGCAGTAGTAGTAGCAGCTGCAGCAGCAGCAGCAGCAGGAGCAGCATCGTGGGAGAGGGTAAAGACCGGTAAAGACCCAGCACAGTGCCTCCCGCTGCACACATCATAACGACCATTAAATTATTAACTGCATTAAGTGACCAACGTGTACGTCGGTTTTTTTCTATCAGGGGAGAAAATCAAATCCCGTTCCTCACTCCCAATGTACGCACTTAAAATCGCCTAGTAACCGCTTTAGATAGTGACTGTACGCTGTAGTCATAGGTAGACAATTCAGACACCCGCCTGCCAACTTAAAAACTGTGTTCGCTACACTAATTATTACACTACGCGATTACTACTGTCTACACGATTTCAATTTACGCTGTAGCTCTTAGTCGAGCCATTAATGCCCTTATAAGGAGTGGTGACGCACTTTCCGCAACCATTAAGTGGCTCCGTCTTAATATTTAATGATCGCTGTTGGCCGCGCGCGAAATTCCGACGGAACAGCCTGATGTTTGTAAAATTGTCCGGTAAAAGCTGTAAAACGGACGTACCGAGATCATGGTTTGAGGTCACCATCGTGTACGATGCAGAACGTAGTGCATGTAGCAGATGCTGTAGGATGCAGAATGTAGCGGATTCTGTAAGATGCAGAATGTAGCGGATGCTGTGAGATGCGGAATGTAGCGGATGCTGTACAGTAGGATGTGGAATGTAGCGGATGCTGTAAGATGCAGAATGTAGCGGATGTACATAGCAGATGCTGTAGGATGCAGAATGTAGCGGATGCTGTAGGATGTGGAATGTAGCGGATGCTAAATTATGTGGAATGTAGTGGACATAGTGAGATGCTGTGAGATGCAGAATGTAGCGGCATATAGTGAATGCTCTATGATGTAAAACGTAGCAATGCATGATGTGGCGGGTGTATTGGATGATGTGCGCGTCGATCAGACGGTCGCCCCTGGCAACGCCGCTTCCTCATCCCTCGCATGCATGACGTGCTTGATGGATAAAGCCCAGATTTGCCTTCGGAAGTTTTGCGAAGCTAGCCAGCTGTAGAAAGTCTAGTCAGCGGGTTGTAGGTGTTGGTCGACATAGACAGAGACAAGAAACACTCTGCGTGTGAAGTCAACAGGTCAACGTATACTCGGTAAATAGTATTAGTACACGGATTTACTTTGGAAACGAAATCATTCGTCGTCGTAAAGAATCTGTCAATCCGACAAACGTATTCGGAGAGAGAAATACAAAATGGATTATTTGAACATCGCTAAAATAACTGCAGTTACACCAAGTTTCATCACGGGATTAATTTGTGCTTCCTGGATGTGACAGAATAAGTATTTTAGAACTGGTTTACTTGCAGTAAGTTGAAGAAAGGGTTAATTCGCCAAAAAAGGAAACTTTCCAGTCACAGATTAGCTAAAGATTTTCACAAATTTATTAAAACTACAATCATGTCAGACAAAAAGGCTTATACAATCATTTTAGCAAAACAATGGAAGTAAACAAGTATTTACTTTGTAGAATGCACAGTTCTCAGGCCATCCACATGATGGCGCCACCTGGCTGCTGACACAAATGTGATAAAGAACAATAAAGCGATAAACAACATGCATAGCTTTCTTCGTTTTTTTGTCAGGGATAATTCGTCATTTCTATAAATATATTACTATTAAAAATGTATATAATGTAATGTTATTTCTTCTTCTACCAATAAAGTAATAACGACATGACACAATTTTAGCACAAAGAAAACTTTTACCAGTTAAAAAAATTACCTGCATTAACAAATAACACTATTATTGCTATGAAATAACATTCAATTTCAAATTAGTCGCAAGCTACGAGCTATCGTCACGAAAATTGGTGGAAATAGCATTGCTCAAGCAATTGCACTGCAGAGTATTGCGATTTCCCTAATTTTCATGACATTGGCCGGTAGCTGTGGAGAAGACACCTGTTTATTGTAATGATTACAGCACTCATTCTAAAACCCCAGTCTGCACGAAAAACTTCCACCCTCATTGGCCCAGCAGGCCTGTGAAATGTATAATTCACTGGCCCACACTAGGTTTTACAGGTCCGAATCAATGATCATCATATTATGAAAAGAGAAACATAACTCTGGTGTATTCTTAGAGATTTATTCTTTCATGAAATTGAACGAAAAATTATCCACTTTCCTCTCCCCCATCTCGTTGTCACTGCCATCGTACTCATCATCATCACGCTCATTCATAATCAGAACGCTCATTTCAACTTCGAACAGTAACTTAGCCAACACGTTCAAGGTCACGTTGAAAACCAGAACCGGAAACCAGAAGTTGTTCCGACCTCTAGTGCCGACAAACACGCATGGTGTTGACTAGTTACTTCCCCTACTTAAGATCGATAATATGATGCCCTATCGGTAAATTTTCATACAAAATATCGGGCATTTCGGTAAATTCTCAGACTGATCATCACATAAAGAAGCTGAAATATCATTAATAGACCATTTACTCCCTTTTTTCCACTGGCCCATCGGGCTTATTCATTTACCAGTTTCATTAATTGGCCCCACGGACAATTTACTGGCCTCGGATACCGGGCCAGTGGCTAATTTCGCAGACTAAAACCCTGACAAAAAATTCCGATTTGGGTGCAGAGTGTGGGCAGACATGAACTATGATGTCCTTGCTTGGCACGTACCGTAACTATTAAACTAAGACAACGTCGCAAAATAACGATTTTAGGAATTTTTAGAAAAAAAAAGTATGGTGTTAATCACAAAAATACATAACAATTAACATATGTAAAGTTTATATAACATGTCACTAGTACTAGTAG
>NW_014578158.1:65312-71234 GCF_000485595.1 Priapulus caudatus
CTTGCAACTCGGCTGGGCTCGTGCTTGCTGGCTGGGCGGCATTGATTGAAGTACGAGGGGGGGGGGGGGAGCGATATGCACTGGGATTCGTTGACAGGTCAGGCGGGCGTAGGCCAGTTATGTAGCGCATGTATGCGCGGCTACACTTTTTTTGGCAAAGTTATCTTTTTTTAATTTAAACACCCATAATTCAAATCCATAAGCATTGCTAGACGTGTGTAAGGCGTCTAGGCAGGGGAAAAATATGTGAAATGAACATAGGCAAGAATATGGCTAATATTAGGTGGAACCTATTCGTCTGTCATCTAGGCTGTCATTCATACTCGCGTGCGTTTCAGTCAACACTCTACCGCGATAAGACTTAGGATCCGATCTTCGTCAGTTTTTATACTTTTAACTCGTTCGCTAACACTATTTTAACTCGTTTGTGGTTTTTTTGGGCGATCTTAAAAGATGATATTGAATGAGTTCTGTTCAAGTTAGCAAGGAGGCCAGGGATCAGAATGAACACTCGCGGACCGGAAGGGGCGCGTTGGTCCGGCCATCTGGGGGTTTGTAAAACCAAAATCTTTCTTCGGTGCGCTCCGCCGCAAACCGATGTGCGCTTCGTCTCAGATAGTCTGCATACAACTTTTGAAAATCCTGGCTACGCCCCTGCAGTGGGGGTGTGGTTATGCCTGGTATATGTAGGGGGGCACGCGCTGCTGGTATAACTCTATTACGGAGGAGCGGACAAAAACCCTTTCCCGGCAATCGGAAGCATAAACAGTGCAATCGGGAATGACACAGGAGTTGTGCGGCACGCAAAAGCAAATGTTGCGTTGCTTTCGACAATTCAAATAGGATCGATGTTTGCCCTGGGTCATGTTTATATATGGTAAAAATTACGTTGTCACTTTTGTCGCCAAAATAAGACCTTGCAATCGCCGCAGACTACTAATTTGTTCGCCATTGGGCGACATTTGGCGCGTGCACCCACTGCCCCCACCCCACGGTAGCGACAGGGCCCTAGCTATCTGCATCCCTAGACCTCAACCCCACAAGTTTAGGATTCAAAACATTTCTGAGCTTCAGAGAGCCGTACACAGCTTAGCCTGTCTACACTATGCAAAACTTTTTGCAAACTCGAAGCAGAACTCCGAGTTTGCCAACGTTTGGAAGAAGGTTTGTCTGGTGCCTGTTACGACTAATGGTACTGACCGTACACTTACACTACATCGGTACTGACTGTGAATACTCAATGTTTCAATGTCCAATGTATTGATTCATCTGCAGGATCACATGGGATAAAAACAATGTCATTTGATGGTGGCTGTTATTATTCCAAACCTCAGCACAAGCTCGGAGCAAACTAGTTTGTCAAGAAGGCTGCATGGCCTAAACTTCTGCAACTTCTGCCAAACTAGTTTTGCCAAACGATTTTAACGGGGGTCATACACTGGCCAAACTTTTGGAAGAACTTTCTGGGCCAAACTCCGAGTATTGCTCGAGTTTGCAAACTAAAGTTTGCTAGTGTAGGACAGGGCTTGTAGGTTACTATCAGTAATAATACATGTAGTTAAAACACAGGTAAGAATGCAATTTCTCACAATTTCAAGTGCTTTTTGTATGTTTGAACCCATATACTTTTTGGTGATTTTGTCGAGTCTTGGAACATTTTCTTGCAAGATGTCATTCTGATGGGTCTGCCGCCCTCAAAGGCACATTGTGTTCAATTAAATAATACCGTAAATTCTCATTCTGCGTCAAGACAGACAATCTCTATCTGCTGCAAAGGAAAGCTTTAGACGATACTTGAGTGTAGATTCCACGCCCCGCACTACACTTATGACTGTTGAGAGGACTATAATTATGCCTCTGGCAGTCACTCGGTCCTCCGTGCCCCACTTTGAAAGTCTGTCTGCATACCATGCCAATAGCCATGATTACAGCTGAGTTTTGGACGCTTCACAAAGTACAGGGCCACATCTGTCGTATATTCGTTTCCTGAAGTTTCTGTCAAAAGTTGGGTTTTCTTGGATGGCAATGGCAATTGGAACGCCATTCTCTCCACGTAGTTATCTTCATTAGAGACACGATACTACTCGACGGCAAGGCTACGCGGACACTTGCAGACGGCTGTCGGATAGGCTGATTCCATTTCACCGGTAGACAGTGCCAGATACAAAATGCATAGAAACACACTTTAAACTGAGCGATGGTAAGGGGGGCGGGGTGCAAAACTAACGGTACATGGCAGAGCTGTGGCATTTCAAGGGCAAAGCGAGCCTCGCGCCGCTATTGTTCTCTATACTTCTCTGGCTTCGTCACAGCCACTGACGTGGGTAACAGGGGTGTCGCGGGCTGCTTTTTTCATTTTTTTTTGGCATGCATGCGTGAGAATGCGTAGGGCATGCGGGAGCGCGGGAGAATGGGTCCAGATGCGTGAGTCTCCCGCGAAATGTGCAGCGTGAGACTTAGTAGGTCTGCTAACAGAGTAAGATTTAAACTAAAGGGTGAAATTTTATTTTCGGGGTGCATCAAATGCAGTCTAAGACATTCAAATGTTTTAAATTTTGCTGGGGGAGACCCCCAAAACCCTCTCTACCTCTCTCCCTCGCGTCTGCCTGCAGAATCCACATTCGTGCCTACTGCACGCCTTTGAATCCATCATGTGCGTTTTTCCCCAAACTGGGCATTACCACCGTTGTCTAATTTTCCCTCATAAGAAGAAACCCTGGTGTTTAAAAAAGGCCTGTCTCCACACATGGCACGGCACGGCAATGGCGCTGGCAAAAGTCAAATGATTTTTACTACGCCTGTGCCGCTGTGCGTGCACGTGTGTGTGCGCGCGTGCGTGTGTGTGCGTGTGTGTAGGTGTGTGTGTGTGTGTGTGTGTGTGTGTGTGTGTGTTTGTGTACTGTGAAAAGTAGTAAAACTGATAAGTACTAACTGGGGAATAAATTCAGCTTTGATGAGCAGCTAACTTTTCTGGTTCAATAGCATCCCGAAGTTACAAAAGTAGTAGAGTATATGCATATGCTGTGAAAACTCTTCTGTAAATCATTAGTATTACTGTAAATAACTATAGTGTGTATAGTACTGTCTATACTGTACTGCACGCGTGTGCGTGCGTACGTGCGTGCGCGTGCGTGCATATTGTGTGTCAGGTACTGTAAAAAGCTAGTTGACCCTACCATCTACAACAGTTGAACTTGAAGGTGGAGAGGGGTTTTAGCAGACATAATTTGGTTAAAACAGCTCTGAGAAATAATCTGAAAACAGAAAGGGTTTGTGACATTCTAACCATCAAAATTGAAGGCCCAGAAGAAGAGATGTTTGACTTTGAAAAGTGCTATGTCTAGTGATGTGCCAAAAAAGATTTTTCCTGCCTGCAGTGAAGAAAAAAATTCAGACAATTTGAATGTCTCTGTCAGTCAGTCAGAGTCATGGTGGTGAATCATAGTGTTAGTGTCTCAGTCATAGACAGGTGGTGAATAATAGTTTGTTTGCATTAAATAAGTGTAGTTTTGCACTTCATGCATATAAAAGTTTGTGAAAAAATAAAGAAAAGAAAAATTATTTATTGGCTTTTTGTGTTCAGAAAATGTTAGGCTACAGATGTGGCTAACAGGAATCCAAATTGGCTAATGAAAATTGATTCTGGCTAATTGTTTGGCTACAGGAAAAAAAATCCTAGCTAGGGCCCTGAATGACTAATGACTAATGACAGTAATGTTATTGTTAGATAATGACATTGTGATTACATAAATCAAATGCCAGGCTCGTACAGTTTTAATCAGTTATTGAACGTGACCTTTACTGCACTAAGACTGCAGTGACAGACAATAAATCAAACTAGCTTACAATGTCAAGGGGAAATAAAATCGGAATAGGCCTAGCCCTTGCCCTTGGGCCTAGTCGTAATTTAACTACTAATTAGAACGCTCAAATGCATCACTTTTATATTAAAATTCTTATATAGCAAACACAATGGCAATGTATAGGCATTTAACCTCTCAATAGCAATAAAAATTTTAGATGCGTAAAGCCTTTTTTAAACTACATGCAGCTCACGAATGAAAAAATACGAACCTTTCTGATCATAATATTGTCATTTTCCTCAGTGAGTCAGTGCTACCGCATCACGCCATTCGATTATTCAGCCTTGCGATAGTAAAATAGTACAAAGTGTCTATTTCTAATTAATTATTTGCCAACCGACGCAAGTTCTTATGATTCTATTTTAAAAATCAATTTTTATTAACGTAATTCCATGGTACTACGAGTAAATAAACCTCATATAATCTCACAGGAAATTCTTAACGAACGCCTTCGAATATGAAATATAGTTCACCTTTACGGCTTGCAATCGGTCTCGTATCCAATGAAAAAATCCATACGAACAAAAGAATCTCGCACCACGACCAATCGGAATAGTTTTCCCGTTCGGTGGGCGCATCGATATTGCCGAGACAGGATGGTAATCCGGTTTCGTTGTCGAGAGCTGTGACGAAGTGCGTGTAATTTTGACGTTGCTCTACGTATTCCAGATCTGCCACTCCGAAAGCGCAAATTTGGTGACGACGGAGACCTACGTAACCGGTGAGCACTCATGCACGGAAAACAACACAAACATGACGTGAATCAAGCGTGGTTTGTCGCTAAAACCGAAATTAGTATTTATAACGGGAAGCGTTCGCTAGAAGACGTGATGGATAGATCGACCATTACTGCGTCCTTCTGTCGTGTCTGCGTACCGTGGCCATATTCACGTTTGGTTTGGGTGTCTCGCGTCAAGCGTTCACACGAATCGGCAACTTTTTTAAACTTCGGACGCCAAGATTTCGTCGCAGTAATTACTTTTCATAATTCACGCCTTGATTTAGTGTAATTTTCAGTTAGTATTAGCGGCATTCGAGCAAATTACGTTGATTTGCCAGTGTAGAGTCTATGGAAACGCGAGTAAAAATTCCCATTTTAGTATTTACTATCGAATTATGCGTGAATTCTCTGTTTTATTGTTGTGCTAATGCAAATTACCTATCACATTAACATTGAATGTACTACTTATGGACCTATACGCCATACACGACCAGAGAATTATAATGTAGGGCTGGTCGGTCTCTATTTTCAGTGCTGCGCCAAGAAAAACTAACAAAAGGCCCAGTTCTAAGGTTCTAAACTGGTTCTATTCTAAGGCCCCCTTTCTTTGTAAATTATGCAGCCAAAATTTCTTACGGCTGGCACAATAATTACATGATCAAAAAGCACGTGTACTGCATTCAATTAAAATTAACGAAAGTAAAAAGTACTAAAGATATTATACTGTATGTGAGTTGAGGTTATAAGTTCCTCCATTACTGGCATTAGAGATTAGTTGTTGGAAACAATAGGATTCCCCATCGTAGTGCGAAAGGAGAATTCTTTTGTATGTATACTTTCATGTTTAGCTACTACTAGGGCTGTAACGATCCACCGAAATCGAATCGGATCGAGATTCTCTTCCCTCGATCCGATCCTCGATATTTTTTCCCGTATTTTCGATTCCACTTCGATACCACATTTTTCCTTCAATAGATGGCGGCACTTCGCTATATACTGTGGAGTGTTACCAGAGCATATAATTAAATCACTGATTTATATTATGCTCTGGTGTTACTCACCAATGTTTCTCAGCGACTGTGCAGTGTATTATACTCTCTAGACTCTATAGTCTATTCACCATTTAGTATTCATTGGCAATTTCTAATAATTTATTATTGCAAAATAATGAAAATATAAAAAACAAGATAACATTTCAATATTTTGGGAATCGAATCGAAGGAATCGAATCGAGAGGCTAATATCGAGAACCGGATCGAATCGAGAGACTTGCGTATCGTTACAGCCGTATTAGCTACGTTAATTCTTATACATATATGTCAAGAGTAGATAATAACA